>NW_017731419.1:1764822-1769745 GCF_001890085.2 Hipposideros armiger
AAAAAAAAAAAAAAAAAAAAAAAAAAAAAAGTTCCAGGCTGTATGCAATATGGGTACCCACTCATGTTATCTGCTTTTCCTAGAACACCATGACAAGTGTATCCCAACCTTCAGAGGAGCTTCTTCTGGGGCCCCACCCCCGACTTACCACCCCTAAAAACCTCCATCATTTGACTCCGCTCTAATCCATACACACTGGCTATCTACACCATTCAAATCAGGTCTTAATTATATCTTCTGTTCCTTATTAGATGTCATTGCTATTGCTGTTCCCCCAACCCCAAAATTCTAAGATCTTTGAAATAAAAAATCTCATACTTGACTTACACTAAATACAAGGAAAACTGGAAAGATCCATAAATATATTTTCATTAATTATTCTATGTTGAAAATAAACCTTATTTATCTCACCTAAAATTAACATGTATCATTTTGTAGGCAATGAAAAAAATTCAATTTAGATACTTCCTACTTTTTGAAGACTTTAAACAATCCAAATTATTTTGTTAAGTTTAATACCCCCATCCTGGTCCCCTCCCCCTACAAAGAAAAGTTCAGAGCTGACCTGAAATTACCAAAGCTAAAGAGGCATCAATGATAATTTTGACATCACCCAATTATATTCTTCCTGCCATCCTAGCCCCTTTTGGTTAACTCCCAACCACTACAAAATTGTCTTCTATATTATGCAGTCTGATCTGACACTGATAAAGACTAACCGGAACTTTAAGCCAACATTATCAGTCGGAAGGGTCCATGGGAGAAGCTAGGACTGATGAAAGTTCTCGAACTGTATGTACTCATGAGAACCCTACCGGAAGACCTCTATATATATAATAGAGCTCTGTGGTTCTAACTTCCCCTTCCTTTTTCTTCCTTTTCCCTTCTATAAATACCTCTCCATCTTAGCACGCAGGCCAGAGTGTGCACGTTGCTTGCCATATCTGCATGTACTGGGCTGCAACCCTTTCTTTTTCCTGAATAAATCCTTTTTGGTGAGGAAACACCTAGTCAACAACATTAACCTTGAAAATGTTTCAACAACAATTTAAAGCTCTAATGTTTCAAGTACAACTGGGAAAATCCAAAGGCTCAAATAATGCTTCTCATTAATTTTTCATTTTAGAACCTGTATTTTCTTAGGTTTAAAATCCAGATAAAACGCTATCCAATGTCAACAAATAAATGTAGAAGGAATGACAGAAAGAAAACCACTATTTTTAACCATCACATGAGTAAAATTGAGGCATGACTCATTAAATGGATGCTAAAGCTATTGGGTGAAGGTTACAAAAGAATATTTACATCATCTCAAAGTATCTCTGCAAAGATTACCCACAATTTCAAATGAAAATTAAAAATTTTCACTGGAAAAACATGAAAGATACCACTTTAACTTAACCTAAGTGACAAAGTGAACATCATCAATATTGAGACAAACTGACATGTACTTCCTAATGTGATGAACTGAGAAACATCACTTACGCAGTTTTCCTGACAAAAGTGCAAAACCTGAATCTAATCATGGAAAAACATGAAGCCCAAATCTGAGATGCATTTTACAAAACAACTAGCTTGTGCTCTTCAAAAATGTCAGTATCATAAAAGATAAAGCTGAGAAACTCCTGTTACTATAGGCAGAAACAATAGGGCCATGGGGACAGAGGGAGGAGGAAGGGAAGGCCCTCAGGGGAGACAAAGGAGGGAGGAATTGAGATCCTGCTTAAGCAAAGTGCAGCTACCACACTGGCCAGAACTAGATTTCGGTGGCTGAGAGCAGATCCAGGATGCCATCTTGCCCCTCAAGGTGAACTCTAGCTAATTATAATAGATTATAATATTATTAGCACCGTGGTTGAGCAAAATCTCCACCCCCGGTACCGCCATGACAGTTCCCACCAGAGCCGAATAAAGAACAAGAGAATCCTACCTCCCGACAAGAAGGAATGGTCAACAAGGACCCACCTGGGAACGCCTGTCACACCACCCAAATCTTGAACATTTCCTGCCCACATTTTGGAAATAATAAATTCCTAGGCTTCTTTGTTCTTCAGGGCAGTTGCTCTTCTCCAGGCCTGGCTGCTCCCACCACCACCTTGGGAGCGTACTGTCCCCTTTCTTTCAATAACTTCCCAGCTTGCTTGCCTTATTTGGTGCATCCTTGAATTCTTTCTAGCAGCGACACCAAGAACCTGTTTTCCCGCAACACTATCAGATTAAAAGAGCAAGGAGACAACTAAACGCAATGCACATTCCTGGACTGACTCTTGTATTAGGAAAGGAAAACGGAAATAAAAGACATTGGGATGAAGAGGGATCAGGGCCCGCCAGCTCACAATATGTCACTTTGGCATAAGGACAGCTTGAGCTGAAGGCAATAGAGAAAGAGCAGACACAGGCGGAATTCTCCGCCCTCCACCTTTCTGCCTAAAAGCAGGCCATACATGTCCCTTTGTGAAGGTGTCCTCTCCCCACACATTAGTCCCAGGAAGAGGAGATGACGCTAATCTCTGGAGACCCCATGGACTTGAATCTGTAAACAAATCTAACTGCAACAACCCTCACCTTCCATCAGTTTCCCTCACAGATTTACTTTGCCACAACTGACCACCCCTAGACACCCAAACTCCTTTTTCTTTGTCTTGTCTCTTCTCTACAATTTATCACCCATTACTAAAATGGGATTTGAGCTCTCAAGCTTAACTACTTCTTTGGTTTTCACTTCTTCTTGTGACTTACCTTTGTGCATGCAAAATACCCTTTTCTCTTGTTAATCTGTCCTTTGTAAGTCTAATTCTCAGCCCCCATCCACTGACCCAGAACATAGAGGAAAAGTTTTTTTTCCTCCCCTATAGGAACACTGGTGAAATTTAAATATCATTATCAATGTTAAATTCCCTGAATTTAGTAACTGTATTGTAGTTGTGTGAGGCTGTTCTTGTTCTTAGAAAATACACCCTGAATATTTAGTAGTGAAGAGTGTAATGCCTGCAACTTATTCTCAAAATGTTCAGAAAAATAACAATGATATGCAGAGAGAGGACGCAAATGTGCCCAAATGTTAACTATTGGTAAATGTAGAGAATTCTATTCCTCAACTTGTAAGCTTGAAATATTTTAAAACCTAAAGTTAAAAACAAAACTCTATTAAACACTGATACATAATATTTGGCTATCAAAATACAGAAACATGGAACGTATCCAATTTTATTTCAGAGTATTACAAGTAATATTTAAGATGGTTTCCCCGACTTAAAAACCTTTGTTTGATCTCCTACCCCTTAAATTATTCATGCATTCATTCAACAAATATTTACTGAGCAAGATACCCCTAACGCAAATTTGTGCTATGGAGAAAGAAAGAAGTAACACTAGCACTAGGCAGGGAGGGGATAGGACAGAGCTTGGTGGGGGCAGGAGACGGCACATGAAAGAGCATTAACTGATGCCATGCAGGTCAAGTTGAGGAAATTTCCAGCAGCTTGGCGGAGCCCTTGTCTACAGGAGAAGGGTGAAACAATGAAACCGAAAGACAAGCAGGAGCTAGATCATAAAGGGCCTTACATACAGCTCTACGGCCGTTTGAACCCAGTCCAGTCGGCATCAAGCAAGATTTGGGGCTCTGCTTGTTTATTCTCAGTATACACCAAGGGTTCTCACCTAGAAAACTTCAGTCAAGAACAACTAACTCCATATCCAATGCCCACAGACAAGAACCTCTAAACACAACAAGAAAGAGACTTCTGAACTCGACTCTTTCCTTGTAGAGAAGACATTCCTTTTCTTGGTTACAAACACTGCCTCTACTAATACTGGTTTGCCTGGAACTGTCCCTGTTTGCGCACCGAAAAGTCCCTCGCCCCAGGAACCACCCCCACACCGACCCCAACCCTGGAAGAACCAGGACTGTTGGTGAGCCCACCTCAGCTCCGATTCACTATCCTTGCTGCCTACCACACTACTTGAGAGATCCACACTTAGATGCCAAGGGACCTTTTTGCCTGTTCCAAAAATTAAATTAATCTAAAAACAAAGAAAAGATATGCTACTACTAAATACAATTTAAAAACATTTTTAACCCTCCATTACCGGAATTCTGGAAATGTTTCAAAACAGCAGCAGCATCAGAATAAACGCAGGCTCCTAAGGTAACAACCCTTATCTCGCTCCACTGCATTACCATAAACCCAGAATATCACAGAACAAATCCAGATGAGGAAAGGCAGCAGGTGTACTGTCAGAGTGGTGACCGAATCCATTTGTTACCTGTAAGACCTCGGGCTAACGGCCTTGGCCTGCGTCTCAGCCTCATTTCTGTAACCGGCCCTACAAAGCTGTGGGCCCCAGGCCCCTCTCGCTCCCCCACTACATACTCCACAACACAGTCATTTAATTCATTAGACAAGTCAAATATGCAAATCACTAAAAAAAGTGGATAAGATGTTGGGGTGGAAAGAACTGCAGGTCCTGGAGGGAGGCAGTTCAGACACTGCAGGAGCCTTACAAAACTACACTGAGAGCCTCAGCTTGAAGGTCAAGTAAGAGTATGCTACTTTGTTACCAAATTTGGGGGCTACAAAGAAGGGGAAGAAGAGCAAGAACCAAAACTACAACTGCAGGCTCTCATCTTTCAGAATATTTATACCCATCTTAAAAAAAAAAAAAGCAAAGAACCCATAGGACTAAAGACCAAAGGACACCACTGGCAGCTACTATATTCCGCATGCTGGTGTGTTTTTAACATCCTATGCTGCCTGACCATGAGCAAAGCCACCAGACGCCCAACATGTACCTCAGAATTTCTCACATCTGCTTACACCTTACTGCACAGATTAAAGTCTGGCATCTCTACGGGATCTACTCAGTAAGTAAACTGTCTGAATGGCAAACGGACACCATGACACACAGGATGCAACACTAAAC
>NW_017731419.1:1771890-1774155 GCF_001890085.2 Hipposideros armiger
GAATGTTAATTGTCAGACCTCATATGTCAATGAAAACATTTTACAAAAGTATCCAAAAAGGAAATCACCATTTGGCAATGCTTTACTTCACATATTTTATTGAAGAAGGGTTGCAAACTAAAGTCTATCTATTATATAAGCAATAAAGAATTACTCCTTTTTTTTAATATGAATTTTTTTTTAATTTTATTTCAATTTTATTGGAGAACAGTGTGTTTTTCCAGGACTCATCAGCTCCAAGTCAAGTAGTTGTTTCAATCTAGTTGTGGAGGGCGCAGCTCAGTGGCCGATGCGGAGATCGTACTGGCAACCTTGGTGTTATGAGCACTGCGCACTAACCAACTGAGCTAACTGGCTGCCCCAAGAATTACTCCTTTTAAGATACTAATACAGTAGTATGTAGAAATTACAGCTTACCTTAACTCCAGTTCAATTTACATACTGCATTTAAATGCCTAATTTGAGTTGTTCTATTACTTGTTCATATATTTTTTTTATTAACAAAATCCTGCATTTTCCTTAAAATACCCAAAATTATATTTGGTCTAAGATTAATAAGCAGCTTAAGTTTATTATATGGAATAAACATATATGAAGATTTAGAAATTGTTTTTTTTTTTTCTTTTCAGTATTTAGCTATACAAGACTGAAAAAGGCTAGGTAATCTCAGTACAGTGTAATACATAAAATAAAATTTTTTAAAATTAAAATACCAGGGTGCCTATTAGGCACTTTTCTTCTCATTAATAATACCAGATGCCTCTCAATGGGTTACTTGAGCTTCATCATTTTGATTGGATGGAAAGCTTTAAACAGTTTGCCAGATTCTCAATTCATTAACAAATCTTTACCAAGCTGTACCAGATGCAGAAATAGATGAAAGATTCAATTGTCTCTGAAAGATTCTGCCATCCATTCAAGGAAACATCTGCCTTTATCTACTTTGTAAGACTATTTCCCAGAGTTTTTACCCTACATTTCCTGCTCAGACCATCTCACAATTTCATCATGTCCTTTCTTTTGGTCACTATATATACAAACTTTAATGCATAGCAAATGGCAGTCTCTCTTTTCCATGTCTCGTATTTATTTAGATCCTCAGCTTGAAATGGATAGGTGCCTGAATGACATGGGTGCTTCAAAGATTAGACTATAAGCTAGCCTGAAGGCTTGTAAATGTTCTCATTTTACCAGTGAGAAAATTAAAGCTAAGTCTAGAAAGGCCAAAGTGACCTTCTCTTAACACCCAGCTAGTTATTTAGAAGTAAAACTAAACTTGAACACAGGTTTCTTAACCACTCATTTTACACTGTGCATTCAGTTCCAATCATATGGAACTCATGCCTCAATTATCTGGAATTTTGTTGCTGTTCCTTAGTTAACCCATTACTTGTCTTTATATGTGTAGACATAGCCAAAAATCAAGCATCCATGGATACTGTTCAGGGGAGTCCCTGAACCTCCTATAATTTTATATAAGATTATGAATATGTACTTTTTCAGGGATAAGATTCATATCTTTCATCATATCAGTAGTCTCAAAAGAGTAGAAACCATTGGCCCACATCAAGTACATGTGACACATAGATAAAAGTTCAGACTGGTTAAAAATACAGATTCAAGGATGATACATTTATTCATACATAACAGAGGGATAATAGTACTTAGGGAAAGTTAGCAATATTTAAGGCACTGTTACACTTGGTATCACTAAAATAGTTGGACCATTTGATCCAGTATAGAGAATTCGTGATATAGAAAGCTAGTCTGTGGAATATTGCTCTCAAAACCTCTTTTCTTTTTCATTCTCTATTATAAATGTATGTGACATACATCTCAATATTAATAATTTGGGGGGGAAATCATAATCTAATCTAATCACAGTAAGACTATAGCATAATTTTCTCTAACATACATATTTAAATTAAAAATATCAGCTAAATTGTATCAAATAGTAGTTACATGCCAGTATTAGGTTAAGAGCTTAAGAAACGAATTTTTTTCTCACAACTTCAAGTGATACTATTATTATGACCCATTTACCAACGATGAAGCTGAGACTCAGAGGGCTTGCCAAACACTCATGTTCCTCAGCTATAAACTGGAGGAATCTGCATTTGAATCCTGGTCTCTCTGACACCAAAGGCTTGCCCTTCAAGATCCCTATGATGGTATATACCGTATTTGCCGGCGTATAAGACGACTGGGCGTATAAGACGACCCCCTAACATTTCCACTCAAAATACAGAGTTTGTTATATACTCG
>NW_017731419.1:1775401-1801823 GCF_001890085.2 Hipposideros armiger
TACATCATTTCAAGATCAGTTTTAAAATTGAGATCTTCCTCAAAGAAACTTAATTAATTGAGATCCTCCTCTCATGGTTTGCTGACATTTTCTAACCCCCCCCCCAAAGAATTTCCAAATGTGTTTTTAAAACCCCTACTTTGTTGCATACATTGAGCTGTCACCTAAGAAAGAACCACAACTCTCAGGGTTAGCCTGCTTCAACAATAAGAAAGCCTACAATACCAGTAACGCTCCCAATTTTTATAGCCATTTTCATCTATGAAGTTCTTAAGACTTCTCTTGGTCTGCAATGTTTCTACTCACCTAATCACTTGCCCCCTCATATGAGAAGAACCAGGCAGCATGACTTGTCCAAAATCAAAACAGTAATGATCTTTTTAAGAGCTTAACATACAAGCAATGTTATCCTCTAGAAACCTGTGTTAATTCTAAGCACTTCAAAAGGTAATATAAACGAACTCATTCACTCAACAAATCTGAGCACCTTCTGTATGCCAGGCACTTTTTTACTATATCCCTACTATTCTATAAACTTTAACACAGACATTTAATGTCACCAGAAGCCTCAAAAATCAAAACACTAAAACCAAAATTTAAATCTTTCATGTTTTATTTCTAGTAAGTCTTACTGACATCCACAGACAATGTTTTCTTATGGCATCTTTTTAGTTACATATTTAGAATGTATACCAACTTTACTTATTAAAGGAGGACCAACAAATCATTGATAATTTTAGATGAATAAGAAAGGCATTTTGTACTGGGAACTTATTATAACAAAGGTCTTCTTACATGACTGAAAATTTCATCAGCCAGACCTCAAAAATACAGGTGACCCTCAAAAACTATAGGTCTACTTATAGATGGATTTTTTTTTTCAGTAAAGACCTGTACTGTTTTCCATCCACGGTTGGGAGGCCACAGATGCAAAGGGCCAACAGCATACATTAATCTATGCCATTTTATAGAGGCTCTTGAGCATCCAAGGATTTTGGTATTCGCGGGAGTCCTGGAACGAATCCCCCGCAGACAGCAAGGGACAACCTAATTTTTGGGGTAGTCAAAAGTTACATGCAGATATTTGACTGAGTGGGGGTCAGCGCCACTTAACCTCCACGTTGTCCAAGGGTCAACAGTAGTGCTTTCTCTCTGTATTCATTCATCAAGTATACACCACCACGAAGCAGTCCTACTTTTCAGGCCAACACACATTCCTCAAGACTGGCAGAGAGAATTTGGAAAATCCTAACTACCTATACTATCCAGAAAAAGAGTTAATTTGTGAATGAACTGTCATTTGGCATCTGTCGAAAGCCTGAATGAGACAACTGATATTTCAGGGACACTATCTGAAAGATAAATGAACTAAACTCTACTAAATCAAATCACCAGAACAATGTACACCTATATTATTAAAGCTTTTCTATTATGCCTGAAGCTTTTATCTGCTTTCTCTACAATGGCATGTGAAAAATGTTTCTCTATCATCTGTAAAATGTAAAACATTTTCTCCATATATTGTTAATGTCATTTCATGTAAGAATTCAAATTACTTATTCTTTAGACAAAAGTCTGCTTCTCCTGATTAACTGGTATACGTGTTCCCATTAATCAATGCCAACTATGATTTGTACAGTTTCCTCTTTTGCTTTGACCAATAAATTAAAAAAGAAACAAAACCTTTAGTTACATGCAGATGGCTGAGCTATCCTTCTCCTAAGTTTTTCATCTAATTCCCTCCAGCCCCCTCCACTCAAGCTTTACCATTTTCACAGTCCTTTCAAACACCTATTATTACAAGACCATGTCAAATCCTTTCTCAAAGTTGACAAATAATAAAACATATACATCCAATGGGCTTTTAGAATGAGCTAAACTCTTGAACGTCCAAAAAGCAGAGCACAAGGTAAACAAGATAAATCACCTGGCTCCACTGCTATTTCCACAAGTAAAACACAGACCTTACCAGTATCTTCCTCCAAGCACCCAAAAGACCACACCCAATATAGCTCCATGATGGGTCAACTGAAGGAATTCAGCTTTTTGCATATCCACTTGCCAGACACTAATAAGAACTCATAAAAATGAGACAATCCTGGGCCTCAAGGAGATTAAAGTCCTGTATTGCCATAGAGGGAGCTGTTTGTAGGATAGTATATTTAACTATCTGGAACAGCCCTGAGAAAACTCATCTTGCGATAAAATCTGAGTCTAGTGCTCTGATGATCAAGAAATAATCTGACCACTTCTGGCCATATACCCAAAAGAAGTGAAAGCAGAGACTCAAACAGGTATTTGTACACTTATATTCACAGCAGCATTATTCACAAAGCCAAAGGTAGAAGCAACCCAGGTGTCTACCTATGAATGACCGGATAAATAAAATGTGGCGTATACCTATGCAATGAACTATTCTTCAGCCTTAAAAAGGAAGGAAATCCTGACACATGCTACTGCGTAAATAAACCCTGAATGAATGATCCCTGAAGATGATAAGTACCCAGTCGCAAAAGGACAAATACTATATAATACCACGTATGTGCGGTTCCAAGAGTAGTCTGATTCATAGAAAGAAAAAGTAGAATGCTGGTTGCGTGAGGCTGGGAGGAGGGTGAAATGGGAGGTTGTGTTTAATGGATACAGAGCTTCAGTAAAGGAAGATGAAAACGTTCTGGAGATGGATGATGGCGATGGTTGCAAAACGACGTGTGTACTTAATATCACAAAACTGTATGCTTAAGAATGGTTAAAATAATAAATTTTGTTATGTATAGTTTACCACAAAAAAGGGGAAAAAATCAAATATTCAGACAGAGATCACCTGAACATCTAAGGTTAGACAATTTCATTTATTCAACAAGTGTTAACTAAGGACTTAATTACAGGTTATATAGGTTTTGCCCCAAAAATCCACTTGGGAACAGCAATGCAACGCAACGGAAAGAGCACACATGCAAGGACTCTGAAATGCAACCATGACAATCCTGGCTCTGCCATTTGTAGACTAATAACTTGAGGCAATTATCTCTGAGTCTTAGCTTCCTTGGGTGTAAAACAAGGACAATATCTCAGGGTCACAGTGAGGATTAAAAGAGAATGCATATAAAAGCAACAGGAACATCTTGGCACATAAGGAGGCACCTCTTATTAATAAATGCTCCCCTTCTCTCTTTTGCCACAAGTAATGACCACAGACAGGATGTTAAGGTCACAAGTGAGAGAATGTGAAATATCTACTTTCTCAAATGAAACACGCATCTCACATGTCAGACGGTGGCAGGCAATAAATGTCTCAATGCCATAAAAGTCATCCTTCCTAGAAGGTGGCACTACACTAAAACTACTACCCACTATATAGCACCACAAAATCACTATCAAATAAGATCATGAGCCACATCAAAATGAAACGTCTTCTAAAACCAAGACAATAAAATTCAGCAATGGCAAAACAACCTCACTATACAATTTATACACAGAGCCACAAGCATTATACACAAGACAGAACTTAATTAACCTTTAATGATGAGATAGTAGTATTAAAAAGTAGAGCAAGCCCTTACTAAAATAATTGCAGGAAAATAAAGACTGTTCTCCCCAAATTAAATTTAACTAATATTGGGTTGTCGGAAAAGTCATAATGTATTTTTTCTGTTTTTCATTGCAAAAATGCGTCATGAATTTTTCAACAACCCAATACATCTTTTCTTAAAATGGTATTTTGATGCCATGAATAAATCTGTAAACCAACATTACCATTTAAGTATGTACAGTGACATATTAAAAGTAATCTTTAGTGTTTCTAATCTATAGACAGAGTAAGTTTTATAAAATATGGCCTAAGATGAAGTTTTGAAAATAACTGTGTGTGTGTATAGATATAGCATATATAACATATAATATACATGTGCCACAGGTAGCTGTTTTAAAGACAACACTTGGCAAAATAAACTGATTATTCCAGAACCTAGTTCCTAAAGATATTAGTGAATACTAAAATTATTATTCACTAGTGGCCTCATCGAGAATTCTGTACCATCATCCATTCTGGAGCAAATTATTGGAGCTCTTGGCAAGACACGGTTTTTCATTTAGAAAATTTAATGTTTATACCAACAGTTTTCAATTTAGTTAAGCTTTTATTAAAGCACATTTAAAAATACGTATTTTTTCCAAGTCACTTAACTCCTTATTTCTGTCCTTTTCCAGTCACTGAGTTGCTGCACTTGAAAACTAAAGCAACACGAAGACAACTGAAACTCAGAACTGGAAAAATTCAGAAAATTCAAAGCACCTCAAAAAGCACAGGCTTTAAAGTAATACTCTTTAATTAGGCGAATGTTTTTAAACCGCGCTAGTCATAAGAACACTTAGACTTATACGGATCAGTAACGCGTCCCTTTTAAGCACGACGTTCTTCACAAAAGCACCGACTGAATACTATGGAGCAGGCGCTCCCCACTCATCTCTGTTTTTGCAAATCTTCAGGCTATTAAAGATACACTAAATGGTGTGTTAGCTCTGTACTGCAGGCAAAGCCATCCGGGCAGCTCAGCTTTTCCAGATAATCTACATAAATCTGATGTGCTAACTTAAAACATACACTGATTTCCCAAAGATCAAAAACGCTTAAGAAAAAAACCCTTTGCAGGGTCCAGACGTTCTGGCACAAAAACATCGGAGGGAAGGGGTGGAAAGATGGCTTCGGCCACCCGCCCCCTGGGACCCAGACCTGGTCACCTGCCAATAAACACGAACAATCCTCCCAGTCCTCCCCGGGCTGGCCCCGAAGGCTCGCGCTTTCCTGCCGGCACCGGCAGCCCGGCTTCCTCCGCTCCCGGCTCTTTCGAAGGGGTCCACTGAGGCCCAGCGCAGTGACCCCCCACCACCGCAGGTCCCCAGGATGCTCCCGAGGCGCCGCTGCTGATTCCGCACCACTCCGTGCGCTTAACCAGACCTGTCAAACCCCTGGGGCAGGACCGAGCGGTGGGGACGCGCTCCCCTCCGCGTGTGGAGGCGGCCGCGTCCCCATCCAGTGCGGGAGCGACCGCACAAAGTCCCTCCAAAGCGGCGAATCGGGAGGGGCGCCAGGGTCCAGGGAGGCGCACAGCCCCGCAGGCCGCGCCGCCCGGGACCAGGCGAGGCCGCGCCATCTGCTCGCGCCGTCTGCCCCCCCCGCGGGCCAGGCCGGAACGCGGGCCCAGGGCCGGGACGCCCACGCGGGCCCGAGTACGGAGGTGGGCGCGGGGCCGGGTGGAGCCGCTCCCCGCCCCGGACACAAAGCGGCTCTGCGGAAGCCCGCCTCACCTGCAGGACGGGGCGCCGCGGGCCTTCGAGAACCATCGGACCCCGTTCCGGCGCGCGCGTCACAGCCCAGGCCTCCCGGTGCCGCCCGGCGCCGCCGCCGCCGCCGCCATTTCCTCCCGCTCGCCGTCGCCTCGTCCCCGCTGTCAGGTTACTCCATTCACCTGGGCCTAGAGCAGCCTGCGCCGCGCCGCGCCTCCGCCTCGACCCCTCCCGCCGGCGCCTGCGGAGACTGCGCAGCGCCCGGCTCGCCCGCAGCCCTCGCACGGCCCGCGGCAACGGCGCACCGCGGCTTGCAGAATCCCACCGGCGCCCGCGCCGCCCCCTCCGCGCCCCCACTCTCCGCTCGTCCCGCACCGGCATGAGAGGGAGCCTGTGATTGGACAGAGCGCGGCGGTGAAAGGTTAATCCCGGCCCCCTAGCCACTCAGGAGCCAGGAGACAGCGGACGCGGCGGCGCAGGCCAAGGCGGTGTTTGCGGCCCAGCTCTTGGACGGGATCCCGGCGTTCGACCGCCGCGGCCCCGCGCCTCGGCGACCCTCGCGGCCCCGCGCGCCGAGGCCCCGCGCGCCGAGGCTGCGGACGCTCGCTTAACTTGGCAGAACCTCCCGGCTCTTGGAATTTGCCCGCCTCCATTGTTGCCCTCTCTGGCACCCACCGCCCTCTAAACGTGGCCCTACCCCACGGCCGTAATTGTTCTCTGGAGGGCTCAGCGTCCGTTTTCCACTTCCCTCCCATGTTTAAAGGACCTTCCCACTCGCCTGCTTTTGCTCCGCATCAGTGGTGCAGGGCCCAGCGCATGTGGGGAGACCACGGACCCCACCTCCTTCCGCACACCCGGAACTGGGACCACCAGATACTGGGATGGGGGACAGGGGCTCCACTTATGTAAATTGGTCATTTGCATAGATTGCAACCTTGTACCGTACCTTGTAGCGGTGAATTAAAAATATGGAGGCCAAGTAAGTGGCTGGCTTAAAGAAAACCCTATTAATTTATGCCAAAATGTAGACATCTCTTCTAAAGGACCCACCGGACAGGTTTATTCCAGAGGAGGTATGACAATAGCAACCATGCTTCTGCTCTCAAGAGTTAGCTCTCAGCACCTACTACGCGCTAGACACTGTCTAGGGCTGCGCTGTTCAACACAGCGGCCACCAGCCCTGTGTAGCTATTGAGCCCTTAAAATATGGCCCTTCTCAATTGAGATGTGCTAGTCGACCGCAGATGTAGGTCTTCTTTACCAGAAAAGAATGTAAAACATCTACTAATTTATTGGTTGCATGTTGAAGTGGTAATATTTTTGATATATTGGAGTAAATATTAGTTTCATTTGTTTCTTTTTATTTTTTTAAATGTGAGTGCTGGATGAATTTTAATGTTTCATGTGGTTTGCATTATATTACTATTGGACAGGCTGGTGTAAGTAAGCTTGTGATCTTTATGTGGACCCCTGTGAGGTAGGTGCTGTAATTGCTACCCCCAACACACACACACTATTAAAACGAAAAATAACCTCCAGCGAGTAAACTTCTAATAAATGAACAACTGAGATTTGAATCCAGGTATTCTGTTTTTGAAGCTGGTGTGCTCAGTCACTACTGCGCTCAAATTTTGATCATATGTTTACTGTAAACTGGCTTGAGGGTTTCCCTTAAACATGGAATACTCATGGGTAAAATGAGGAAATAGAATGCTCTTGGCAGACTTCCATTAAAAAAAATGTTTCTTATATTGCAAGCACAGTGGGCAATAGACCTCCCCAGTAATATAGGGAAAGGCTTTGGGGAGATAATCCTTTATGAGAGGCTAGCATCTCAGGATGGGAACAGGTCCTGGGGTCCGCTAGCAGTGGGAATTTGTGGGCCGGTAACACTTTCAGCCCCTCCTGCTGTCCTCCCAATCTGTCAAAACTAGCTGGGCTTCTCCATCCACAGGTTTGTCTGATTTTCATCAATTTGAGCTTATGTTTTTAAAATAAGAAATATATATACATATATATGGTGCATTATATATATATATATTTATTTTTAGAAAGTAGGCATTAAAAGGTATACAGTAAAAATTCTCTCTCCTCTGATACCTGTCCCCATGTCAAAACATGTAACCACTATTTTTTGCTCATTCTTCTAGAGAAATTCTTTTTTTTTAATCTTTTTAAAATTAAATTTATTGGGGTGATGTTAGTAAAATTATGTAGGTTTCAAGTGTATATTTCTATAATATATCACCATGTATTTGATTCCCCTTTTCCTCTTCTACCACCCCTCTCCCCATGAAATATTTGTATCTTAATAGAATATTTTAATATAAATTTACTATTTGAATTACCTAAATGGCTTTCTTATAATAACTTTTTAAAAAGAAAAATAAACATTAAAATTATCTAGGAAATAAAAGGAATAAATATTCTAATCATCCATGCTCCCATAGTTAGGGTAATTAAACATTTGATTTACTACTAAGTCAACATAACTGAATAGAAAGTCAAAACTGATCTTGGTTTTAGAAAAAAATATATATATAAGACAGGTTGTATCATTTGTTTAGTGAGAATAAGGAGGCTTGCTTATTCAATAATTGTTATTGGGACATTTGAATGCTATTAAAAGATAAAAAGCAAGCACAGAAAATATTGGAAAGAAATGTATCAAATGCCATTATTATATGTAGAGCTCTTGTGAATTTATAAGGAAAATATTTAAATATTAATAGAAAAATTACTAAAGGACCTGAGGAAAGAAAATTCACATACCCAGAAATACAAATCAGAGAAATTCTTTATGCATGTATAAGCCAAGAGGTTTCTCAATTTATAAAAATAGTGGCATGCCATACACATTTACTCTACCTTGCTTTTTATTATATATCAAGAAGATACGTGTATAGCAATATACACAGAGCTCCTTACCTTTTTTTTCAATTTCCATAACATTTTATTGCAGGGCTATGCCATAATTTATTTAACTAATTCTCTATGGATGGATAGTTAGACCTCCAGTCTTTTGCAATTAAACATTGATCCATTTAGAACTGATTCAGTACATGGGATGTGGTACGAATCGAAATTTTTTTTTTCCAGGTGGCTACACAGTTTGCTATTTATTGGCCATTAGTTGAAGAGTTCATTTCCAGACTCTATTTTGTTCCCTCAGTGTATCCATCCTCCAGTTGCTGGGTTTATTTTAAATCTAGAGACATAAAATCTTGTAAGAGATAGTGTTTCATACTTTGTTTAGATCACTAGAAATTTTAGAGCTAATATTTCAGCCCCACTTAAGCAACAGTACAGTTCCATGTGGTATGCATTTTCTGTGGGCTAATTTTTATTTTCCCTTTGCCCTGATTCCACAATTTGTTTTATTTTTTGTAGAACAAGCCAGGATATAAATATACCTTTCTTTAAGACTCTCTGTTTGCAAGTAACAGAAACCAATCTTAACCAAAAGGGAAGAATTTATCATAAGTATGTAGGAGTTGCTCACAAAAGCTAAGAGTAGGAATACAGCTACATTGTAGCTAGAACCTAGAACCAGTAACTGAAAAGCTTCCAGGAACCCAAAAGGTACTCTCTGTGTCCCTCTGTGGTATTTTTCCTATGTATCTGCTTCATCTGTGTATCTCTCTCTACTAACTTGTTCTCTCTGCTTTTCTATTGACACAGAAGAATATACACCCCATATTGATCTAGGAAGTCAGGCCAGTGTTGGGGTGTGAGCCCAGAGAAGGAAGGTAGGACGGCCATCCTGTAAAGTCAGGTGGCTGATTATACACAGGGGGACTACACGAAGGAAAAACTGTATTGAGGATAATAGCAGCCAGCTTCCTCACTTTTAGAGAAGGGGTTACAAATACAGAAAGAAGAAAAGCAAGAAATCTTGTGTGATTGGATGGGAATTAGAGGTGTTGATGTGAATTCAAGGTTTTTCAATATATATAGCTATAAAATAAATACAAATGTAACAGTATCATGTAGATGAGCCTGTAACATCTTGTGCCAGAGAGTATGAAAATGCTCAAAGAATGATGAAGACATTTCAAAAAGACGAAGCAGTCATCTTGAAGGGGTTCCTGCTGGCCAAATCTGGGACAACTTTTGAGCATCAAAATAAATTATGATAATAGGAAAATATATCCCCCTGGATATATCCATGAATCCACACTGACTATTTTTAATGAATAAATAAATGGAAAGAAGAGACAGCTTTTCTTTGAGTAGAAAGCAACTAATAAATTTGGAAGAAATAATGGAATTAGAAAAATCACCATTTGGCAATCATTGGCCAAGAAATATCAATGTTTCTTAAATCTAATGGGTAAAAGTTGGTCAAGGCATGAGATGTTAACATAGGTTCAAAGCATCTCTCCATAAAATTCTTATTTAAAAAATGAGCCCTTTACCAAAGAGAAGCTAGCAGACACACCACCTTACTCAACTATTCAAAGTTAACTGTCATGCAAGGGGTCACAGACCGCCCTCGCTTTTCCCCTTAGGCCACATGGTGCAGCTATAATGTGGGATTTATTGGGGAAACTTACATGCAGAGAAGTGGCAGAGTGAACACTGTCCCTTTAACTTTCATTATTACACTGCATGGGCCAAGCACAGCTCTTGTATACACCAGGGCCAAGGTTCCAGCAAGACAAGGCCTGCCTCTGCCAGCAGCCAGGTAGGTGTACAACGGCAGAGCCAGAGCCCAAGACAGAAGTGGGCCCCGTCCCCACACTGCATTACATATTTATATGTTGGCCTAATTGGGGGTAGAGAAGTCCTAGTTTCTCTAAATACTAAGAACTACATCAAGGGAACTGCTATGATGGTAGATGCATATGGATGGATATTGGGCCACAAAAGAAGGGGAGCCTAATTTAGTCCATGGGGTCAAGGAAGTTCTTCCTAAGCAAGGAACCTATGTAAGCTGAGACCTAAAGTACTAGTGACCACATAAAGGGTGGGGGACTTTCAGGTAGAAGGCACAGGATGCCCAAAGCCCAGAGGTAAGGAGGTGTGGCTCATTCAAGAAACTCAAAGAAGCCCAATATTGACCCAATCACAGAGCAAGGTATGAGAAGATGGGAAAATGACATCAGAACAGAAAGAACTTGTGTATCATGTTAAGGATTTGCTGTTTCATCTCAGAGACGGAGAAGCCATACAAAGGTTGTTAAGCAAAAGGTAATGTGACCAGATACACATTTTTAAAAGTGAACTCCAGCCCGTGAGGAGAAGAGCAAAATGAAAGTGTTCATTTGCAATACAGTAAAAGAGAAGGTGGCTTTGACAAGGATTGTCAATGGGAGAGAGATGTAGGGAATTTAGATATATTAAGGGGGTAAAAACGTGACTGTTTTACTCGTCTTTTTTAGTTCCAGTTTCAAGGCCACCAAGACTATTTTCTAGAAAGTAGAAGGTGCAGTTAGTGTAGAACATTGTCAGACATCAGAGTTTTGTGATCTGACCGATGGATCTTATTAAACGTGATTAAGATTAGGCACCTTTACCACAGGGCAAAACTTCTTTTGTTGTTATTTTGCTCTGTTGGTAACAAAATATTAAAGCAGCTAACCGTGAATCTTAATCTTCTCAAATAGCATTTTCAGTTAGAATAAAATGAAGGAAAAAAAATATGCCAGGCACATTCAGTACCTTTTTCAGTGTCCCAGATTATATCATGCCTCTCTTGAGACTTGAGTAAAATTGATTCAATATTTCGTGGCATCTCCTTTTTGGGGGTGACTTTTAATTCAATCATGTCTTTTTCCCTCACATCAGTACTGAATCCCTGAGGCTTGTTTAATTTAGAACTAAAGAACCCTGACCTTCAAACAATTCGGTACTTTACGAGGGAAAGTTATCTAAAATTACTTTCTGCTTTTCCCAGTTACCTGAACAGCTCTCCTATGGAGTTTCAGTATCTTTTCACTCCTACAGGGGAAAATAAAACAACAGGAAGAGTACAGCCATGTAGTAAGCATATCAGTGTCACAGTATTTGACTGACTTTTCCCCCCAATTAGAATAAACCAAATTTCCCATAACTTAGCATCAGCTCTTTATCACTTGGAAAAAGAAACAGTGTAACCTTAATTTGTATTGAATTGTTACTCAGTAAACAATATTCAGGCTGCATTAGTACTTATGCTAAACAAATTTCTAAAGAAACTTGGAAGTAACAAAATCAAGTTTGCCCACATTTTTTTTAAATGCAGTTAAACAGAACTATAGACTTATAAATTGGTTTTCGATAGCTTTATCATCCATTCCTTCTCTCTTCGCTACATTCACCAACCCATTTTCCTAGACAAATGAAACTTCTTATTTTTTTTTTTAGGTCTCACCCAGTAGATATCCTTCTATCCAATTCTCTTCCCCATGTTACATGAGGCAAGTAAACCAGAATAAGGCAACTGCAGGGTAGCTCCCTGCTGTGGTCTGAATGTTCGTGTCCTCTTGCTACCCCCTCAATTTCTGTTGAAAATATATTGAAATCCCAAGGTGATGGTGTTAGGCGGTCGGGCTTTAGGGCAGCTGAAGTGCTCCTGAAGGGGATTAATGCTCTTTCTTCCTTTTTTTTTTAAAGATTTTATTAGGGTATTGGGGGAGGGGAACTGCATTGGGGAATTGGGGAAGTGGAACAGACAAGTTGCTGTCCTTTTGTTCTTTAGTCTAATTGTGGGGGACACCGCTTCAATGGCCCATGTTAGTATTGTGATCATTGCGCTCTTCCCGGGTGAAGCAGTTGGTCACCGGCCATTGGACGGCCTCTCATGGTGGTTCACGGCAGCTCTCACCAGCTGCCGGCTGCTCACAGTAGCTCACAGCAGCCCAGCTCCAGGTCGAGCTGTTGTTCACAATCTTAGCTGTAGAGGGCACAGCCTCATTGGCTCATGTGGGAACTGAATCAGCTGTCCTGCTGCTCAGAGCTCATGCTCCCAAGCCAACTCTTAACCAACGCGCCACTCAGCCGGCCCCTTCCTTTTTCTTTATAAACATAAGAATATAGATATTTTTTACTTAAACTATACCAGGAAGATACCAAATTTCAAGATAATGCTATCATACCGCCCAAAACAATAGAAACTTTATTTTCTATTTTTCAGATGGTTCTAATTGTAGGCTCTGTTGTACCATGCTTATCTCTGCTTTAAAGATTTTAACGCTAGTGGGGACCAGTTTGGGGAGAAAATATGAAATAGGCTAACACTCAAGGGGCTGGCAGAGCAACAAGACAGAAAGAACCTGGGCCTGGACAACACGGACCTCCTGCCTGCCTCTGGACTGTCACATAAGAGAGAAATGAAATACAGCTATTGTCTTTTTGGGTTTCTTTGTTGCAGCAGCTTAGACCAATAACAACATTCCCAAATCTCTCCCCAGCCAGGGAAGGAAGGCACCCGGTCTCCACATCCCAGGAGTCTGATCAAATTGCTTCTTTCAGATTCTGATGACAGCTCATGGCGCAGGTGCTCACCTGTGAATAGATGTATAATCTATATTTTTCCACCAGCTTTTCACACTGTGTGCCTTTGCCAGAGCCAGAAGTCAGAAAAGAAGTCCGTATCAGACATGCATCCCAAGGGGTGCCTGTTGCCTCATTTTTGACTATGGTCATCATGGTGGGCAAGGCTCAGGGCTTCATTCACTAAGCACGTATTGAGCACTTACAATTTACCAGAAGCTGCGTTGGGAGATGTGGAGAGAATGGAGAATGGGATATAGTCCTTGTCCTCAGAGAGCTTACTGTCCATGGAGTGGGGCAGGTGTTACAGGCAGTTACTGTAGGTGGTCTAGTGGGGAGGAGTTCAGGCTGCTACAGGGACATGGGGGAGGGGGCGCAGGACTCCCTATTGGTAGAGATGCAAGACAGAAGCAAGTTTTCTGGGGAACTGAACCCGCTCATTGTGCAAAGCACTGACCACAGTGCCTCGTACATGCTACGTGCTCAGCAAATGCTAGCTGTTAACTTTTTAAATAAATTGTTTTCATTTTCAAAGAATCACCAACTTACCGAAGACTTATAGGTAGCGTACAAAAGACTTTCTGGAACAGTTGAGAATAAGGGGTCCCGGAGAGGTTACTTGCCCCTTCTGCCATGAGAGGACACAGCGAGACGTCAGCAGTCTGCCACCTAAGGGGGTCCTTCACCAGACCCTGACCACGCGGACATCCTGACTTTGGACTTCCAACCTCCAGAACTGTGAGAAATAAATTTCTTTTATTAATGCCAGTCTGTAGTATTTTGTTATAGCAGCCCAGACAGACTAAGACACTCTCTATGATCCAAGATCAAGGTGTCGGCAAAGCTTGGTTTCTTCTGAGGCCTTTCCCCTTGGCTTACAGATGGCCGCCTTCTCCCTGTGTTTTCACGTGGTCTTTCCTCTGTGCAGCCACATCCCTCCTGTCTCTTTCTGTGTGTCCAAATCTCCTCTTCTTGTAAAGCCACCAGTCATATTGGATTAGGACCCACCCACATTTACCCATTTTGCCTTAATCAGCTCTTTAAAAGCCCTATCTCCAAATACAGTCATCTTCTAAAGTACTAGAAGTTAGGGATTCAACATATGAATTTTGCAAAGACACAGTCCAGCCCATAACACCATACAGTGCTTCTGCCATCAGAATAGGGTCACAGGATGCATGTAACTGATCCCAGGATATCATACCAATCTCAACACTGGTAGGAGCCACCTCCCTCATTTGTTCACTGTCCAATGAGGACCTTCCCTCTTACCTAACAATTCAAAGGAGAAAAAAAAAGGCCATTACATGTGAATTCCATGAAATCTGCATACCCTCAAGATTCATCTCTTTCCAGATCTAGGATCATCTCGGTCCATTTCCTGTACCACGTTGCTTCTAGACCGCTGTTTCTAACAGAGATGTGATTGGATCATTCTGTGATCACAATCTGCATTTGCACCCCGTGCAAACTTTTTAGTGTGTCGTTCAAGGTCCCCTGTGACTCAGCTTCTACGTGGTTTCTGGCCTCATGTCCTGCTCCCTCCTTCGCTTTCCCACAGCAGCTTCGCCCCTGATTGTAGCACAGATCACATTGCCCTTCCTCTTCTCTCTGCTCCTCACCTTCACCGTCAGCCCACTGCCCCCACTCAGCTGAGCTACTCCTCTCTGTGCCTCAGCGTCCACATGTAGCAAAAGCAAAAGGAGGGAAAGAGAGGGAGGATGGACAGAGGGAGGGAGAGGGGACAAAAGCCAATCTTTGTATGATTCCCTATGACTTAAACACATATTTACTCACCATGCCATTAGAATGAAGAGACCCGCCTCTGTTTAAAGTTTCGCTACAAACATCTCTTTCACGCAGTTAGTTTCAAGACAAGTTATACAACCCACTGACGACATAGAAGGCAGTGGCCTGTGCTTTGGTGTGGGGCATATAGTCATTGTCTTGTCTGTCCTGGTACAGCACGCACTTTCGTAAGTGGGAATTCTCTTCCCCATGACCCGACCTCTGACAGTGGAGCTCTGTGGGTCTGCCAGTCACAGACCCTACCCCTAACCTCGGAGCTGGACACTGGACATGTGACGGCTGCGGCAAGCACTGTTCACCCTTCTCCTGGCCACATGACCCCAGCCTGGCCAATCAGAAACCTTTCTAGGATTTTTCTGCCCAGAATTAGTGAAGATGAATGTCTTTGCCTCACTCACTGGTCAGGATGATGTGAGTGGTCCTGGAAGCTGCTGGCACCCTGTTCCCCAAGTGTGGAGAAAGCCCATTCCAGAAGAAGCAAGTGATACCAATTAACAGAAAGGCAGAGATGAGAGATGGAGGCAGGGACTGGAGGAGGAGGAGGAGGAGATGGAGGAAGAAGAGGAGGAGGAGGAGGAGGAGGAGGAGGAGAGAGAGAGAGACAGAGACTGAGACTAATCAAATTTATCTTGTTTAAGTCTGATTCAAGGTGTCCTTAAAGCCAGCTTCACCCCTTCTTGCCTCCATTATTTTTTAAGCTATTTGAATTGCATCTCTGTCCTTGCGAATAAAATAATTATAAATAAAATCTAGACTTTCCATTGATTCTTGGCAAGTTTCTATACACTGTGGTCATGGGACAGTATATTTAGTGGGAAAGGGGTCAGGCTCTGTAGTCAGATAATCTAGATCAGAATCCAGCTCCGTTTCTTACGAGGTTGCCTGACTAGCTTCAGTTCCCTCCTTCATAAAGTGGGAATAATAAAGAGTATCCATGACCTGGGGTTCAGAGAATTCAATGAAAAAATGTACATAAAGTGATTAGCACATAATAAGCACTCCGTAAGTCACAGTTATTATTAATGACACATAGCAAGAATAGCTGAAATCAATTAAACAAGAGTATCAACAAATACGTGAACACCCCTTAAGTATAAGGAGTCTCTACTCTTATTACCTGAGCTGGGCATGCTGGAGAATGAGGAAACAGCACACGGTCTATGGTCTCAAGATGCCAACAGTTCCACAAAGAAAAAGATTTTGTGTTTTCAAAATTTTTATTGGGGATCAGTGTGTTTTTCCAGGACCCATCAGCTCCAAGTTAAGTAGTTATCCACAATCTAGCTGTGGAGGGAGCAGCTCTTTTGGCCCATGTGGGAAACGAACCGGCAACCTAAGTGTTATAAGCCTGAGCTCTAACCACCTGAGTTAACCGGCCACCCTGAGGGAAAAAGATTTTTGAAATGAATGAGATGTCACAAGGTAGGCCAAGATTATTTGCCAAAGAAGAATTCTACATAGAAATTTAAAAGAAAAAAAGTTTACTTCAGCATCAGTGAAAGACGATGGCTAGATCTGAAGGAGCAGGTGGGATGTGCAGAGGTGGAGAAGAGCCTGGATTTGAATTTCCAGTGATGGGAAACGGTGTTGCAAAATTAAGGAGCTGAGCATTAGGGAGCTGCAAATCCAAACCACAATGAGATACCACTTCATGCCCATTAGAATAACTTTTATCAAAAAGAGAAAGAAAAGGAAAATAATGACCATTGGCGAGGATATGGAGAAATCAGAACCCTTGTGCACTGCTGGCGGGAATGCAAAATGGTGCGGCCACTGTGGAAAGCAGTTTGGTGGCTCCTCAAAGTTAAACATAGAGCTGCCATCTGATACAGCAACCCCCCTTCTCGGCATATACCTAAAAGAAACGAAAGTGAGGACTCAGATAGCTACACTTCAATGTTCATAGCAGCATTATTCACAGTAGCCAGAAGGTAGAAACAACCCAAATGTCCATGATAGATAAACAGAGAAACAAAATGTAATATATATACAATGGAATATTATTTAGCCTTAAACAGGAAAGAAATTCTGATCCACACTAAAATGGATGAACCTTATAAACATTATGCTGAGTGAAAGAAGCCAGCCACAAAAAAGGAAAAATATTGTATGATTCCACTTACATGGGGTACCTGGAACAGGCAAATTCATAGAAACTGAAAGTAGAATTGAGGTTCTCAGGGGCGGGGGGAAGAGAGAAAGGGGGAGCTATTATTTAATGGGTATAGTTTCTGTTTGGGATGGTGATAAAGTTCTGGAAGTGGGTTGTACACTTAAAAAAGGTTACACTTAAAAAGAGTACATTTTATGTTATGTATATTTTACCACAAGAAAAAAAAGTACCGCTGTCAAAAGTACCAGCGATTGGTTTGCAAAGGGACAAGTAGACCCATTTGGACTTGGCAGAAGGTTCCTGAAGGGCTGGATGCCAACACTTGAGTGAAGAGAGACCTACCCAGGAGACCGAGATCACCTCGGGAAGAACTTGTCACTACAACAGTGATCCCCAGTGGTCATGGGGAGAAGGAATGCTTGTTTTCAGCTAGAGACCCTGGTCAGTAGACTGAAGGTGCTGATTAACAACCATCTCAGTGACTACTGCAGAGAGAGGAGCCTGTGGGGCAAGGAGCGGAAGATAACAATGAGACCTGAGTGTGGAGAAAATTAACAGGAAGTTCAAAACGCTAGCTGGGAAGAGTCCATTGTATCTCCTCTCCTGCCTACCCACTGTCGGAGCTAAGTGTCAGAGCTCTCCTGTGCACCATGCTTCAGCTGCCTTATTCCACTGCGTCTGCACAACCCCCAAGCTAGTAATAACTATAGCTATCCCATTGTACAGATGAGGTGCGTGAAATCTAGAGAAGACTTTTTTAGTCTGCCCAAGTTTAGACAGCCAATGGGGAATTGGGTTTCATCTTCTTAGGGGCTGTCGCTGTCTGCCTTAAAGCTGCATGAGCCTGAACTGGTGCGGCCAGCAAGGCTGTGGCCCAGTGGCTGCCTGTCACAGTCAAGCTGTTTTTCTTAGGTGACTGTTCATTACAGCTTGTCTGTATTGATCAATTTTGGGGGGTGGCATTGAACAAAAACCAAAGCTAGCTACCTTAATTGACCAAGGGATTTTGTTGGAAAGATACTGTTGAATCCCACAATACAGCCCTAACCCTGTTTTTCTTGAGAGGGAGAGCTGAATAACCGAGGGGGAGGGCAAGAAGCAGGAAGCGTGTAAGAATCTCATCATCAGAAGCCCATGTTCCATCTCTGCATTCAGCTATTTATGCTACTCAAACCCACAAGTCCAAGTTCAATATTCCAAATGCTGGAAAGAATCTGATTGGCCCAGCTTAGGTCACCCTCAGGCCAAGCGAAAGATAACAAGGGCTGTTGGGAGTCTCCCACTATGGGTGGGGTGCCTTAGGTTCCTGTTGCTGCTGCACAAATTTACCACAAACCTAGCGGTTTCAAACAACAGAAATGGATTCTTTTACAGTTCTGGAGGTCACAAGTCTGGAATCAGTTTCATTGGGCTAAAGCCAAGGTGTTGGTAGGGATGTTTTCCTTCAGGTGGCTCGGAGGGCAGACTCCATTTCCTTGCCTTTTCCTGCTTCTACTGGCTGCCTGTATTCTCTGGCCTGTGGCTCCTTCCTCCATCTTCAAAGCACATCGTCCTGCTTCCAACATTATATCACCTTGTATATATCAATAGTAAAATCTCTCTCTGCCTCCCTCTTACAAGGACACTCGTAAATACCTTTAGTGTTTACTTAGATAATCCAGAATAATCAAGATCCTTAATCTCATCTGCAAAGTCCCTTTTGCCACACAAAGTAACATGTATAGTTTCCAGGGATTAGGACACGGGTATCTTTGGGGGCCATTACTCATGTTACTGTTACCTCAATTTTGTAAACAAAAATTAAGACGCAAATAGATAAGGGACACAGATTATCGATGAGAGACTCAGTAGACATGACACAGCCACAAATGAGTTAGAAGTGGGTTGGGGATTTCAACCCAAGACTGATTGACTTCAAGGCTTGAGTCACCAGGTTTTCTATCACTAGGTGATGCTCCCAAAAGAGCCAACCTGCACCGTTTCCAGGTTCACTGACATATGGAGGCCTAATAGACACCGGCAGATGTGTCAAGGCAAATTCTAAACTTGGCAAAGCTTGTCTTCAACACTCTTTATTGCTTTTTCTCCTCTCTGACTACCTTGCCTCACTACTTCCTGCTGCTTCCTGCTAAATTCGGTCTTTCTTCCAGCTTTCCCTTCCCCAAATAAAAATATACGCTCCAGACCCATCCCATCTAGTTAAGGTGACCATCAAATTTATTGTCCAAACCTGGGCAATAGTGCAATGAGACACTATTACAAATAACATCAGGACAACACACATAAGCTGGCACTGTCCCAGCAAGCTGGCTATGTAATCATCCCACACTTCTGTATTCTGCAACTTATCTCCATAGGACCCCATTTGCAGACAGCTTATTGAAAGCAAGGAGTAAGTAAGACACTGCAAGGTGTTAATAGACAATAATGACTTGTTATCCCTCTCAGGGGGTGTATATTAGTATTCTGGAAGAGATCTCTGGGATCACAATGATTTAACTCCCAAAGGAAAAATCACAAATAATATTATCTCTAGTATGGAGAGAGCCTGGGAACAAACTGTATGTTGGAGGTGGAGGACTAGAAGAAAGAACTAGGAATATTTTTAGGTGGAGAGCTTTCTAGGCTCCTCATAAAAACCTTCACACCAGTAGAAACCACCTATGCATGTCCTTATGGCTAGTCTTAGGTCTTCCCACCTTTGCTGTTGATTGTCTGATGGCCTTAAAAGCAAGTTGCCATGGATCTCAGCAGTGGAAGGGGCAAAGAGTAGGAAAGAGATGGGGGTCAGGGTTTGGGAGATTCATGCGCTTGTAAACTGGAGGCTCCCAGGATCCAGAAGAGATTGGCAGGCCTGAGCTTAGTCCAAGAACACTCAGTCTGTTGGGTAGGGCCCAGCGGCAGATAAGGTTCTCAGTCAGCATCATGACTTCACATCATTTTCCAGTTTGTGATAAGATTCCATCCAATAAGTGCGGATATTTGGATAATAGTTTTGGGCTCCAAGGAATGAGCTAGAAAAGGCTGAGCAATGTATCCAAGTATCCAAGTTTCAGCCTAATCAGTGGGATTCAGGGCTGTTCTTAAATCTCCGCCTAGGGAACCAGGAGACAACCAAGAACTTGGATAGAAGCCCAGAACCAAAGTTTGGACACACACGGCTGGAGTATGGAGGAAAATAGCAAATTGATGGCCCAACAAAGGCTGTTTGACCAGCCACCAAGCTTAGAGCCTCAGCAGTTACAACAGTGCAGGCAGGTCCCCAGCACCCCACTCCCACGGTGCCCAGTCTTGCACTTGGAGGGGAGGAACCATAATTTTCTTTCTATCTTCTGCACTCTTGGCTGTGATCCCTGTGATAAAAGACAGATTAACAAGAGAAAAACAAATAGTTGATTATCATGTGCAGCACACATCATGTGCGAGAAACCTTAAACCAAAAGTAATTCAAAATGGTGGCTTACAATCCCAGTTATACAGCACTTTCAACCAAGAGCAATCCATTTATAGAGAAATGACAGGACACAAGAAAGCAGTCTTAGGCTTTCAAGGTAGGCAAACTTGGAAGGTAAATATAAGGGAGGAAACTCCAGAGCCAGGTTTGTTTGCAGATTCCACTGGTGCTATCTCTGGGCTGATAAGAATGTCTTCTTTCCTCCTGGTACACAGAGGAGGCCTTTCGCATGGGAGGTTTCTCTCCTGCTTGCAGGAAGAAAATGGAGGGTCAGAGTGTTTTTCTTGTGCCTGCTCTTTCTTAAGTGCCTTTAATTCAAAATAATCAGTATGTCAGAGTGATGTATTTCGAGGTGACATATTCTGGTTTCCTTCACAGTATGGGAAGGTTCCACAGAGCCTACCTTTCTGCAGTACAGTGTGGTGAGCAGTACCTAGCACCTAGCACCCAGAATCTTCTTCTGGTGGTTTCATAGTGCCTCCAATGAATGCTTCTCTGTGAATGGCTTTCCCTAGCACCTAGAAGATGGATTTCCAGCATGTTCCCCAGCATGACGCCACAGCAACTGCTCAGCCTTCCAGTAAGCCCTCCAATAGTTTCTGGGTCTTAGCCTTCAGCCTTCTTTATATCTGCGATTTTTATATTCTTGGAGTTCTCTTTACTTCTTAATAGTCTATCCCTCATGACACCAATCTGTGTTATAGTTAACAACTCTTTATATTAAAATTTTCTCTTTCACATTTCCCCATGGTTTCTGTCTCCTCATTGAACCCTGGTTAATACAGAGTGTCGACCACAGCGCCCTGGCATGTACTGAAATGGGGAATGTGGCCAGCACGGTGGGCACTGCCCAGTCTCCATCCATCTTATTCTCTTAGTGGGGGTCCTTCAACTAGGTTCACAGACCCCAAGAAGCCTTTGAATCGAATTCAGGGTGTTTATGTGCCAGGATGAGAGAAAAAAAATTACATCTTTGTTTGACTAACCTCTCACTGAAATTTAGCATTTTCTTTACTTACGCATATGGGCGATGGCCACGGTAGGATGAATAGAGCCTGTGACTTTGACAGCAGAAAGAACCACAGATATTTTTATATCACATTACAGTTGTAGATATCTTAAACATTTGTGTATGCTTATCATGACTTTGAAGTGTACAGTAGTTATTAGACCCGCTGCCATATTTGTTATTCATGCAATAATAAGAAGCACAATTGCAACTATTTCACAATTATTTTTTAACGTGAATACTTTTGAGAATATGTTTGAGAATTTTGAGAACAAGTTTCATCAGATTGACAAAAGGGTACACAGCATAAAAAAGGGTAATGACCCCTGCTGTATTATGATAGATGTTTTAGCCAGGCACATGGATAACCAGCTAAATGCTTCATTTCCCAGAATCCCTTGTAGCTGGTGTGGTCATGTGGTCAGGTTTTGGTTAATGAGATGTGAAAAGGAATGTGTGCAACTTCTGGATCATACTCTTAAAATTAAAGGAAGATGTCCTTCCCTCTCCTCCTCTTTTGTCCATTTCCTGGGGCTGGACTAGGGACACAGTGGTGGGGAACTGTCGCCATCATCTTAGACAAGGTGATAGAAGCTGCATGTTGAAGATGACGCAGCTCCATGGTAGAAAGGACTTGGAATCCCAATAGCATGGAGCCTAAACTCCTAGGTGAGAAACGTGACCTTTTATCTTGTTCAAGTCACTGGCATTTTGGGTTTCATTCTGGTAGCTGAATCGATATCCTAACACAAAAAGCCTGTGGCGTCTGCAGAAAGTTTGAACACTATTAGAAACGGAATCCAAATTATTTGGGGTGAAACCTGCCCTCTTTGATGAATCTATTTAGCTGAAAAAATTGCTCTGGAAATGGAGACTGCAGGGGCTTAACTTCAGCTGCCTATGGCGGGAAGCTGATGAGCCTTTGTTCATTGTGGATTCCACCATGTCTAAGTGTCTGCCGAGGGTCCATTCTACTCACCCCTTGGCTGGATCATTTGAGAAATTTCCAAGTATGATATACATTATATTTAGTCCAAAAGAAGGTATTTTTAAGCGGATTTAATTATATTTATTGTTCCACCCGTCCATCCGTCCATCCATCCATCCATCCATTCATCCATCTACCCATTCATCCATCAACTCATTCATTTAGTCATTCATTCTTCAACAAAGGGCTTTGGAGCACTGGCCACATTCTAAGATTCCCCTGGAGACTAGAGACATAACGACAAATGAGTTATAGTGTCTGACTTTGGCAAGCTCTCAGTCTAATGTGAGGACAGGGGATGGAGGTAAATGAGGTCTAATAATATCGTAATGCTTTGCAGTTGCTTTATGGGGTGACATTGAATAGTCTAAGTTACTAAGGCTCTGATTTAAGGGTTAATGATCTTAAAGGCAATAAAAAATTTTTTCTTGCGATCACAGGTATTTTGCTCAATGTGGAAAAAATCTAATTATATAGCTTTCCTAAAAGTTATCTATGAATATGAATACCTGAAAAAAATCAGCAAAAGATGACTTAATTTTTGAGATAAATAAAAATACTAACAATAGTAGTATCAATAAATAATATGAATAGAACACATTCACATGTCCTTGACTGGGCCAACGGGTGGGTCATACCCCAATGCCTGATCACCCCTTCTCTGAATGTCCTTTCTTGGTTAAAGATGTCACCCAAGTCCAGTTAGCAGTGCTGGCCATTCCCAAGGTGAATTTAAACGCTCTCTTGTCATTCTGTGTCTGCTTTATACAGTCACTGCCCTGGTTCTGATCCTCCGTTTCTCTTCTGAATTCATCACAGTATCTTCCTAACCAGCCTCTTTGACCTCTAGTCTTAACCTGCTGCAATCCACCCTCCTCTTTTCTTCCGGATGATTCTCTTGTTTCTGCCTCACTTCCAAGCTCTCAATGGTTCCCCAGTGTCTGCACACTTTTCACCCTGGAGCTCAAGGTGCTGCAAGAGCTGGTCCCCGCTTCTGTAACGTCTTGTTCCCCCACCTCACTAAGCGTTAGCCACACCAGCCTACCCTGTTTCCTAAACCCGTGATGAAATTTCACACCTCTATGCAGCTGTTCACGCTGTTCCCCTTGCCCGAAATGCCCTTCCTCTCTTTCTGTGCCTTGAGAAATCCTACCATCCTTCAGTGTTTATCGCAATGATCTCCTCCTTTGTGAGGTCACCCTGCTCTGAGACCTGGTGCCACAGCTCCAGCCCCTGCTGTACGCAGCAGAATGACCATCTTCCTTCTCTCTACTTTCAAGGCACATCGCAAATATTTTTATTCTAGCACCCACCACAGGGCAGAGTCTGTACTTGCGTATCCTTTTCAATTACTAAATAGCAGTTGCCTGTGGGTTCTCCCAGTTCAGGACATGCTGTCAGACCTGCGCTAGGCAGAGCTGCTGTAAACGAATGACAGTCCAGTCCGGCGTAGAACCGTCTCCTCTGACCATGTCCCTTCACTGCCTTGAAATGCTCGTCAGCCCCGGGGTAAAAGCACACACTGGCTTCTCATTACCTTCCCTCTGAGTTTCCATTTCTCTACCCACCTCTCCAACACTTTCCAAAAGTCCTTTTCCCTCGTCATTTAATTTCATCCCATGCCAATGATTTCGGCTTCAGGTAAAGCAGGCGTCATCCTGTCACACCCTGAAACCTCAGCCGTCTGAGGAAGCACAGGATCAGCAGATTGGCGAATGGCAGCCTGAGGGAGGGGCTGCCCTAACACTGTTCCCCGAGGAGGTCTGAGGGCAGCATCCTCATGTTAATTATGTTTATATCCCTCGAGTCTAGCAAAATGCCCTGAGCATGACATCGATTACAAAACTCCTGAATTATATTCATTATCAAAGGAAACCAAGATCCACAAAGTACAAAACCCGGAGCTATCCAATTCAAAGTGTTTACAGTAGATGGAGCTATGTATTTCACTGTGCTCTGCTCTGTATTTCACACATCAGGTAACATTATTAACATTTTGGCAGCTATTATACTTTTGCTCCAATATATTAGAAGCCATGGGACTCACTTGCCCTGTTTATCCTTATTAATTTGAAATTGTTAGGAAATGTTATCAAGAAGTTTCCCTAAAAATTTTACTGTGATTAAAATCAATTGGTACAAGTAACAGACATTATTAAAAGGCAGAGATGATCCCTAATGACACCATGGACTTTGGATGACAACGATGTGTCAACGTAGGTTCATCAGCTGTCACACAAGAACCACTATGGAGGGGGACTTTGAGAACGGGGGAGGCTGTGCATTTGTGTGGGGGCCCAGGGGGTGTATGGGAAATCTCTGTATTATTCCTCAGTCCTGCTGTGAACCTAAAACTGCTCTAAAAAATTAGTCTTAAAGGAAAAGAACCAGAGATGTAATGACACCTTAAAGGCCCCAATACATGAATTGATTGTACCCCTTCATGTCAAGTCTCACGACATTGCTGTGCAGGGCCAGAGAGAAATGCAGTGTCGAAATGCTGCTGTCTCTCTAGAACATTCAAGGCTGTCGGGCCATTTCAAAGGTTATGGCCGTGACACAAAAAAAACTCTGAAAACAAGGACTATTGGATAGGAAGGGGTTGAGTTCTAAAACAAATTAATTGGGGCTTTAAGACTCTGTTGTTTGAGAGGAAAAGAAATATGGGTGCTATTCTAATAACATGAGTCTTTGTCCTTGAGTTATTTCTTGGGTATTTTCACAGGCAGCAGCTCATTTCAATCCTCACAGTGGGGGTGTTGTTATTTCCATTTCATATTTGAGGGAGCCGAGGCCTGGGTAAGTTGAGGCTTCCCTGAGGTCCCTGGGAGGCCTGACCCCTGGATGCAGGTAGCAAGGGGAACGCTCCTGTCTGGTTTTCCTCCGTATGGCTGTTCGAGGGCCTTAGACCAGAGCCCTGGTGGCTTCTTTTCTCCATGTGGGTCTTCACGAGCCCTGTCTGGGAGCAGCTATGGATCCCATGACCCAGTTCATTTCTCTCGGGGGGCCAGTTCTGGGGGCACAGAAGGCAGGCTGATGTGACGGTGAAAGTCTGGTGGCCCCAGGTTCTTAGTCGGCTCTGCTGTGCAGCACGTGAATCAACCTTAACCTTCTCGTGGGAGGGCCGCCTACCTCCTGGGATGTTGTGAGAGTTTTATGATCATGTAATGGGTCTCTAGGCTAGCACCTGGGAGAGCGCTCACGAAATGGTGGCTATGTTCCGTATGCATCGCTTTCCTCTCCAGCCACTCATGAGCTCCTTCAGAGGACAGGCTTTATCGTGTTATGTCACCAACGCACAGTAGGCCTTCTGTACAAGTGCTCAGTGCACAAGCTGCCCACATCCAGCCCAGCCCGACAGCCAGGACTCAGGCATGTGTCATCAAGGCTGCTAGCTGCCTGTCCCGCCTACATCCCTCACCCTATCTGTAGTCCATTTAGTAGAGCGTTCAGCCAAAGGACACCTTTCCTGACGCTCTAGCAGCCCAGGCGATGAGACGAAAGCTGGTGTGTTGTGCGGTTCTTCTGGAAATCTTAAGGCAGGGCAGCCCATTCCTGCCCTTTCTTCCATTCTGCAGCCCAGCACATGGGTGAGGGGTTTGGATGGACAGACGCCATTTGGAACCACGACGACAAGGATGGCAGTCTAGGGACAACACAGCTAGAACACTGGGAGCACTGGGAAGGGCAGGGAAGCTGGCGAGTCAACCCCAGGTGGATGGCCCCCCTCTTGAGACACAAAAATAAAACTTTTATTGTGTTTAAGCCATTGCTTTTGTAGGTTTTCGGTCAGAGGCAGCTGAAATTAATCCTAAATATTATGACAACTAATGGAAAGAATGTTGCTCCATCTTCACATTTGAGCTTTTTATGGCATCGCCACCCTGTCCACAATAAGATGTCTGCCACCATGTTGAAACATGATTAGGCACAGTTGGTTACAGGCTTTGGCGAGCTACATGCAGGAACCTACCTTGCTATTATGCTATCTGCCCCTCCCTCCACCTTTTAAATGTGGTCTGATAGTTTGATGAGGTTTCACCCTGTATTTTCTCCTTCCCTCCATTCTAGCAGGGAGCAGGCCATTTCTGCATGTCATGGGAGGCTTATGAAAGGCCTCCTGGCATCTGTGTTCAAAGCATCAAAAATGCAAAGACAGGGCCGGCTGAGAGTGGCACAATGGTTAAGAACTGGCTTGGGACGCCAGAGGGCCCCGGTTCGGATCCCACACATGAGGTCCAGTGGCACTGCCCTCTACAGCTAAGATGCTGAACAACAGCTCAACCT
>NW_017731419.1:1802371-1824297 GCF_001890085.2 Hipposideros armiger
GGCACCTGGGACCTGAGACTCCAAAACCCACCAGAGATTCTCAAGCCTCCACTGTGACCCAGCACCAGAGCAGCAAAGGAGCCACGGGGGCTGGGCCATTCCCAGTGTTAGCAGATGATCATTCATCCCTGGGCCATTCCCTCTACCATGGGCCTGAGGACCCTTGGGCGTGGAGAGGAAAAGGAGACATCTAAGGGGCATCTCAACTCAACCTGCTCAAGTTCAAACTCCAGCCTGCTCCTCCCATGTCAGCCCCTAGCACCTCCATCCTTCCAGCTGCTCAGGCCAAACCTTGGAGCCTTTCATGACCCTTGTGTTTCTCTCACACCCTGCACCAATCCATTAGCAAAACCAGAAACTCTGCTTTCAAAACACATGCAAATTCAATCGATGCTCACAGCCTGGTCTGTGCCATTGTCATCTCTGTCCTGCATGGTTGCAATGGCCTCCCAGCTGGCCGCTGCTCTGCCCTTGTTCTCCAGTCTATTCTCATCATGGCAGCCAGGGTTAGCCTGCTAAGACATTAGTCCACATGTGCTCAATACCCTCCAGTGGACCCCGCTCATTCAGGGTAGAGGCCAAAGTCCTTACAATGTCCCCCCAAGGCCCTACTTGACCTGCAGTCCTTCCCACCCTCTCCTACCTCTCCCTTCCCCACTCGCCGTGCTTTAGACACACTGGGCTCTTTCTTGTCCTCAAAAACACCAGCCATGACCCCACCTCAGTGCCTTTGCACTGGTTGCTCCCTTTGCTTGGAAAGCTGTTCTCCCAGATATTCGAGTGACTCGTCCCTGTATCTCTTTTGGGGCTTTAATCAAATATCTCCCTCTCAAAGAGGCCTTTCCCGCCTACTCTAGTAACATCGTATCATCTCTCCATCCACCCCCAGTCTGGTCCTCCTTCCCTGGTCTTTCTGATAGCACCTGCCATACTACATAGTTCACTTATCTTGTTTCTATCTCCTCATTGGAACGTAAGCTCTATGAGTACAAGGACTTGGTTTCGTGTATCACTCTATCCTCAGCAACCAGCACAGGGCCTGCCGCTGAGTACACAGACGTGTAATAAATACTTGTTGGGCTGCCTTTTATTTGCCTTCCCCCCTTCCTTGCCTCGCTCTTGCTGCCTTGGGGTTGCACTCACCCCTCAGTGATACACATGAGCCAGACCCGGGCTCTTTTCTGGGGAGCCCAGGTGACTACAGTAACTTGCTGGAGATCACACAGCTGGTAAGAGACAGATCCAGGACTCCAAGCCAGGCACCCAGGCAGGCAGTCTAACTCTACTATTACTCCCATCACTACTACTAGTGCTGCTGCGACTACTACACTTCTGCTATTACTACAACTACTATTGCTATTAACACTACTACTACCACTACTATTACTACTACTACGATTGCTATTACTACTACGATTACCACTATCACTACTACTACTATTACTACTGCACTTGTACTACTGCTATTGTTATTTCTATTAATACTACTACTATCACTACTACAACTACTACTACTACTGTGTTTCCCCAAAAATAAGACCGGGTCTTATATTAATTTTTGCTCCAACAATCTATATTTATTCATGTACAAAAATCTACATGTATTCAAATAGTCATGCCTGGCTGACGATCTTAACTGGGGCTTATGTTTGGGGTAGGGCTCATATTATGAGCATCCTGAAAAATCATGCTAGGGCTTATGTTCTGGTTAGGTCTTATTTTTGGGAAAACACGGTACTACTATGACTAACTACCACTACTACTATTACTACTGTTACTATACTACATTACTACTACTGCCCCTTCTGTCGCTATTAATACTATTACTACTACTACTACTATTACTATTGTTTCTTCTCAGAGCTTCACATGCAAAGGCTCAAGGCAAGTTAATCGTTAAAAAGGGCACATTCCTTACAATCTCTACAACCAGTTGGCTTCACTCTTACCCTGGCTGAACCACACTCACTGTTTGGAAAAAGGAAAGTGTAATTTCTGGTTGGCGGACGGAGGCACACATGGAAATAAGAATGATCAATGAGACGGTCAGTTCATGAAATTTATACTCAAAAATTTTCTTAGGAATACATGTAATTTTACAAGACCATTCATCATAGCACCAAGCCTAAAATTCCTTAACAGAAAACAGTCAAATAACAAATACTCCAGTTAATTTCCCACAGGTATAAATTATGCAAATACTCATTTATATCTTCATTTACAATAATCAATAAATAAGAGTGCACATTCATACAATTTTTTACAAAGATCCCTTTTTACAAAGCTACAGCTATGTATATACTAAATAGACAAAATAATCCTTGTACTACAAAATAACATTTCACTTTTTTTTCAATAGTTCTCTTAGAGCTCTCAGTAAAAAATTTCACACATTGTCCATTAAGTCCTGCCATGACATTAAAAGAAACTGTAGCATCAAATCTAATAAACATATTATAGACCTTGCAAAAGTAAACGCCTATCACCATCCAATACAATGTGCTCTGAACAAACCAGGTTTAGTAATTTGTCCCGACGACGTACAGTAGGAAACAACCATTTTTCCAACTTGTACAATTTGTCTTTGGCTGATATTACCAGCACCACCGCAAGTGATGCAGGCAGCTATCTTATGGTGCAATTTCAAGGGCAAAGGGCTGGTCTCTTCCTGACATCCCTCCCACACCAGGTATCACGCTCACCCCAGGGACATTCCACATGAACATGCCAGCCTTTGGCTTAAGGGATCCCATGCTAGAATGCAAACAGCCTGACTGTGAGTAGAATTTCTGTGCCTATGTATGTGATTCTGCTGCGGGGAGGGGAACAAGATGGCTGGCGTAGACAGGTCCAGTCCGTGACAGTCATTTATCCTTGCAGCTGAACTTCTCAATTTGAAAGAAATTGCCCTGGAAAACTGCCCCCGATGCTGACTTAAGACCACTTTAGTTCTGAGAGCCCTAGGAGGCAGCTCTCCCACATTCTACTTCCAACTTGCAACCCCACGCCTTCAACAGACTACCTTTTATTTGATCAAACCTTTTCCGAAGGCACCTTTCTCAGATAGGAAAGCCAGAAGCAATGCTCTAAGCTCTAGAATTCACTTACAAATACAGAGGTACACTTATTTTCAGCAAATAGGCCACTGACTGAGATTAAAAAAAAAAATAACCTAACTTGCTAACCTTTGGATTTTTCAATCTAGGACTTTTCAAAAGAGGTCTGCCAACCCAGAGAGGTAAATGAATTATTCAAGGTGTCACAGCAAGTGAGTCACAGCCAGGATGTGACTTCCTGATTCCCAGGCCAGCCTGTCCTACTTCGGAACAAAGTTAACTCTCTAGGTTAAAGACACGCCCAGAGTTTCCTTTAAAAAAGTGTTCCAAACCTTGCATGACATTTAAGAATACAGGCATTTTTGTGGCTGTTCTCTCTCATAGCATAATATTGCAGAAAACACGTTATTGCCTTTTGGTTGGACTAAAACAAGTTGGTAGCTGTTGCAAATGGAATAAAACTATTAACATTTTTTCTGTTTGTGCAACCATGCAAAAACCATGATTTTCCACCTTAAAACAAAGGAAAAATAATGATCCCTATTTCTCATCCAAGTAATCCATGTTCTCTATCCCCATTTTTAATGGTGCTCGGCTCCGCACAATAAAATGAATTTGTTCTGTGAAGGAGAAAGCCTAATTTCCTACTCTGAAAAGCCTAGGTTAGGGGTGGAGAGGTGATGAGCTGGGGCTGGGCGTGGAGTTAATTGAAGTCACTGAAATCTTCAACGTTAGACACAGATTTTATGGCTAAAGGCCCTTTACAGGCAATTTGGTTGCAAATTTGCAACCATGGGCTAAAACATGAATTTGGTCTCCTTGGCCATTTCCAGGCAAGTAGGAAGGAGATATTTAAGCAGTTCTGATATGGGGTTGCGAGTCAAAGTGTGCAGAAACTTGGGGAGGATGTGAGGTGGGGAAATGCCACGTGACTAATGACATCTGCCACCTGTCCAACTCTTGAGAATCTCCACCCACACCTTGCCAACTAGGCCGAAGTCACCAAGAAGCAGAATCTGAATTCGAGCGTAACTTTATTTTCTAAGTCATGAAGTCTAGGGTGAAAACCAGCGTCTGAAAATGAGTCCTATGTTCCAGGCCCTGCCACATCCTCTTACTCTATGGCCTGGTTCTTTTTCCTTCCTGGGCTTTGGTTTCCGCTCTGGAATGGCCACCTCCCATGACTGTTGTAAGGGTCAGAGGAGGAGTTCATGGGGACACAATGGCTTCAACTTCCTCTAGTAAAAGGCATGAGTTAGATTTGAGACCGAGCAGCTGGCTAGACGACAGTGGGTTGGAGGGAGGTTGGAGGAAACTGCGGGAATCTAAATGTTGAGAAAGGAGGGACACTCAAAGCCTGGAGAGGAGGCAAATGGAAAACGAGGAGCTACCAAGCATTTGGCATCATCATTTTGCAAAGGAGGGAGAATTCATTCAACAAATATGTCCCTACTCTCAACTCTGCACAGGAGACGCTCGGAGAAGTTAATTTGCCCAAGACTGTCCAGATACCTGGTGACAAAGCTGGGACTTGGACCTAGATCTGCCCAATTCCTAAGCCTGACCTTTTCCTCTATTCTGTAATACCTCCCAGAGAAGGAGGGAGTAACTTTTTAAAAATGGGTTCAGTTAAAGAGAGTCCTGCTAGATTGACAGCTAGACTTGACATCCGAGTGTCAGAGGTTTTGCAAAGTTAGCCGTGGGATCAGGGCTACCAACTGTGGGGTTGTGTGTGCATTTAAAGACAACACAGTCAAACAGCACAAAATTATGGTTGTCTTTTTCCCATAAACAAGAATGTTTTTTGTCTTGTTGATGCCACAGCCCAGGGTTGGAAAGAACTGCTTACCTGGTGTTCAAGGTTGTCAGAACAAGTTGTAAACACAAATTAAGTTGGTCTTCCTGGCACTCTGGGGTCTGGCAATTCCAGAACAATCTGAGGAGCTCCACGACTCTGCCCTGTGCTGACTCTCAGGGGAGCAGGAGCTCAGATTCCCCAGGCCTTCACCCCATGACTCGACCAAGCTCACCCCAAGCCTGGTCCCGTGCACAACGGTGGAGGTGGAGAAGTGACAAGGCCTGAAGGTCACTGTCACGTTCTTAAAAATCAGAGCATGAAGGCCGAGTGCTCACGTGGAGCCTGAAGCCATGGTCTGCACGGATGGAGATAGAAAATTCGGGGCACACTCGCGCAAAGCCCGTGCTTCCCACGCATCAGGCTCACTTCCCTGTGCTGCTTGCTGACTGTCATTCCTCAAGAAAATGCCAGGCAAGCGTCGAACAGATGTGGGGAGCTCAGCGTCCTGCAAAGAAGTTACATCTCATTTCTTGGCTCCCTGACACCGGCTAACTGTTAAGGTGAACTCCGCAGCAATTGTCAGCAAATGAGCGTGATATCACCCATGCCAGCTCTCAGCCTTCAGCCACCCACCCCAGCACCTGGACCCTGTCATCAGAGCAGCCCCGTTCACCAGCTGGATGGGCCCGAGGAATGACCAACTATTCAGTGGGGGCCCCAGGGGGCAGCGCAGGCCCAAGACATTAAATCTCCCCCTACGGTGGTTTCAATGGAGATTATGCAGTGTCAGGGAACACAGAAATAACACGTCTGGGCCTGAACAGCTTTATGTGCTCTTGATCCTGGCAAGAGCATCACCGAGAAGGTTCTGAGAAGCCACGTTGGCTCAGAGCGCCTACATGGCTGGCCCATTTTGGGACTTTGGGTCATTGGGCAGAGATCCCTGAGAAAGGTCTCCAAGCAGGGAGGAGAGAGAGGCCATGTCTCAAAGCTCCAGTGGGGTTGCTGGAGTCCCTCTGGACATCGGAGCAAAACCGAGCTTGCGTGCAAGAGTTGACGTCACATGACCACACTCCAATGTCATAACCGCAGAGGGAAGCGCTCTCACCAAAGAAGCCATGGCCGATTCTGACACTAAGTCACATTCTCCACTTGTTTCCTCTGACTTGTGTTTGAGAAACTGGTTCCATGATGTTCTGAGTCCTTGGCTAAGACGGGACACAGGTTAGCTTCAGTGGCTGGAGGCTGCGGTTTTGGAGAAAGGCTAGGTGGGAATCAAGGCATCCATCCTGAGGGCCCAAACTATTAATAGCAGTGTGACTGGTCATCTCTCCTTCCTGATCGTCAATTTTCTCATTTCTCAAGCGAGGTGCTGGACCCTTACATGATCCCTAAGGCTGACAGACAAAAATAATCTAGAATTTATGAAGACGGACTATCCAGGCAGCTTCTAAATGCTTCTGCCTCCTACCAGTTCTCCCCTTACAAAGAGCAGGCAAGCACCACACAGGGACAGAGTTGGGGGAACTACGCTGAACTCCAGGAAGGGAGACGCAGCACATGTGCTGGGTGGCCATCCTGGGGGCAGCACGGGTGCACTCTCTTATTAACCATCCTGGTGGGAGCCCATCTCCCTATAGAGACTGGGTTTGGCTAGAGAAAATGCTGGCCAGGTCCAAACAGCCAACTAGCAGAAGGACCACCCTGTTTGTTCTCTGGTTAACACCACTGTGGACTACTGGTTTCCAAATGAAGTGCGGTGGCAGAGAGGAAACCTAGAAACTGGATGACTCCATAGACAGGAGCTTGTGGGGAGGTGAGGGATCTAAGTTTTGTGGGGGCAGGGGTGAAAAAAAGGGGGAAGGAAGGAGAACCATTTTAATTGCGGCATTCAAGCAGCGCTTCTGCGTGCTATGGCAGCCTCTCCTGCCCAGCATTGCAAGAAGATGCTCAGCAGACCACCGCTCGGCAGGATGGACATTGCCGCAGCCCCAGCTGGACGCAGGGCAAGTTCACCGTCAAGTCCACAGAGCACGGAGCCACCGAACAAGATGGTGAGAAAGCTCAAATAGGGGCTCTGGTTCAACATGGTGGATTGAACACATGGGCTCATTTCTTCCCTGGTGAAACCACATGAAAACAAAAGCCAAGGAATGGAAGTTATGCAGTCATGAAGACGAAGGCACGGAGAGAAGACCCCAGCAGGCAAGGAATGCCAACCCGTTTACGGCAGGGGCAGAGCTGCTGGGAAGTGGGCAGGAAGGAGGATTCCTGATACCACATCCCTGCAGAGGCATGCCACTGAGCAGTCAGCGGCAGCAGTCCCCCTGCGTGGAGAAACGAAAGAACTCCAACCCAGTGACACCAGGTCCAGCCAGGTGGGAGCAATTCAGTGAGTCTAAATGCTGACTGTGAGGAGTCTCACTGCTCAGAGGTCAGGGCTTGGACACTCGGGAGTGTGCTGGGGTTTCTGGGTGCATACGGCCCTCCAGTCTGTGCACTGCACAAAGGCGCATGACTAAGGGTAATTGGGAGTTGAAATCTAGCCCTTGCTCTGCTCCTCAAGCCTTACCCTAGCTCAGGATTGCATCCTCCTGAAACAATGGGCAATAGGTACCATCTTCCAGTCAAGCCAAGTGCCCATTGGGTGGCTTCTGCCCAGAGAGGGACATCTTTTACCACGTCATCCACCCAGAGTGGACGCCTTTTTAGAAACTGCATGAGGGCACAGCATAGGCTAGTAGCAGCCTCATGTATGTTCCTCTTTCCCAGGCAGGAGACAAGCAGAAATGTCTCTAAAGAAAGGAAAAGAGCCCTAGAGAAAAGACCTGCAAATATGGATATGTGGGTTCCTCCCACGAGGAGTCCAGGAGCCCACCTGGTGACCCTACAGAAAAACCCACCAGTTGACACATGAAGTTTCCAATCCATATTTTGATGCATGACTGTTAAACATGAGCAGATCCACAGGATCACCAGATATTTGAAGAAAACTTGTAACATGAAAGACAGAGGCTGAGACTAACCGAGAGAAAGGAAACTTACAGGAAACAAAGACCATACAGGGAGGAGAAAAGAACTTCCAAAAACCCCACTAGCATGAACATCCACAGGGAACTCAGATCTGCACCCATGAAACAAGAACAGGACACTATAAAACAGGAGCAAGAGACAGAACAACACAATTGATTTGGAAATTAAAATTAAATAAAACATTCAGCAGGAGTATTGAGAGGATAAAGCGGAATAACTTCCTGAAAGCAGATAAAAAAAATAATAATAAAGAGACGAGAAGTAGAAAAGATGAAAAATATTATAGGGTTAACCTGGGAGGTCCAACATTGGAATAATAGGCAGTCCAGAAGGAAAGGTGAACAATTACACGAAAATTTAAGACATTTTCCATGAGAGCCCAGCATGAGGTACACCATCAAGGGTACAACACCATCAAGACAGTTCAGAACCTAACGACGAAGGGATATTAAGTATCTCCTGGGAGTGGGAGAAACCCGAGCCACAGCTAAAGCCTTGGGAATCAAAATGGCACCAGAATCTCAACAATCACATTGGGGGTGGGGAGAGGGCATTATTTTCCACCTGCAATTCTTTACCTACCCACTTCGGGTAGGGGCAGAATAAAGACATTTTAAGTTATGCAAACACCTCAAAATATTTACAACATTTACTTCCCACATTCCTTTTCTTGGGAAGTTACTAAGGAATGTGCCACAGCTCCAAAAAAATCCAATCAAAGGGGAAACATTTGACAAGAAAGCACATGGAACCACAGCGCACGACTTGACTCAGAAGTCAACTGCCCTTACACACCGACACCGAATAGAGATGCACCAAATAAGATGATCTAATTATGCTGGATAAACAAAGTGGGGGATGGGTAGAGCAACAGCCTAACCTACCACAATAGCAAGTCACAAGATGCTTCGAGGCTAATTTAAAAAATTAAAGTATAAGCAAGTTATGTAGAAATGCAAAGGTAAATAGTGGAAGAAACAGCTAAGAGTTGCAAGTGTTACTTCCAGGGAGCAAGACTCAGGGGGTTTGCTAGTTTTCATTGAAAACCTTACAGTGTTTGTTTCTTTTGAAACTATGAACATGTATTACTTGGATAAGAGTTTAAAATCAACCCTAAAAAAAAAAAACAAAAAACAAGCCATGGGGTGGTTTTTCCTGCAGGTTTCTATATCCGCTTTTTATAACCAGAATCTTCCATATAAGCCTATACTCAAATGAGAATTTTTTTTTTCCTTTAAAAAAAAAATCAGTTTGCTGCCAACCTGAACCAAATGACTTTTAGGTATTTTGCCAGTAAATGGTTTTATACAATATTAAAGGTTGTAATAAGTGAGAGAAGAAGCCTGCAGAGATTTTTCTGAATAAAGTCTAAACCCGTAAATGAAATGATTAACGTTTGGGTCAGCTCTTCTCTGGCTCTGAAAGCATCTAATTTTGGCGAGCACTGCCTGGTGTCCAGGGTTCTAAAATATCACACACATAATCTTTATTATCTGTACCTTGGAGCTTTCGGGGATGCCAGGGCGCTCATTAATTAGCTCATTTTCCATGGGATGCTTGGCCTTCAAGATGGAATCACTCCAAGCTCCCAACAGCTTTCGGCTGGGAAGGCTTAGATTCGTTCCTGGAGAGAAGGCAGTCTGTAATCAGAGTGGGTTAGAGGCCAGGTTTTGGCTGTCATCGACTCAGATGTGCTATGTGAATTCTATGGGCCATGCTGGAATCCTGTAAACTTGAACCTCACTGTTTGAAATAAGCGAGTCCCTGGCTTGCTAAGAGAAAATGTGATTCCTGGAGTGAGAACAATGCTAGTATGTCAACCAATAAGCAGTTAGAGCTGTCGAGGGCCCCCCAGAAGTAATAGAGATGAGCTTGGAAGTGATTAAAACTTCCTCATGGGAAAAATACAAGAACAAAACAAAGGTTGAAGACTGGTCTAAAAATTCTGGTTTTGTTTAAATGAGGTCATTTTTATCTAATCATTTTATCTTTTTAAAGGACATTCATGGGTGCAGTGGAAATTCCCTAAGAGAGGTGGCAGCTCTGGACTGGGCACCAGGTGGGTGGTCTGGGTGTGCTTGTGAGTCTGCTCCTAGTGGGCTGGGTGACCTCGGACAATCCACTCTGCCTCTCTGGGTTCAGCTGATCAAGATGCTGTCTGTGTTGCCCCTCCTGACCTAATAGTTTGTGATTTTGTAAGTTGTCACCTAACACGAGGACAATGGGGGCAGGAAGCAATGCATTTCCGAAGGAAACAGGGCAGAGGAAGCCCAGGGCAGGAGACGGAAGGGCGGGTGGGTGCCTCTGTCCTCTCTCAAACCACCCACCTATTCTAGTTTACTTCTCAGGGTGCTTTCCAGGAAGCCTTTTCAAGAAACCCATTGTGCAGGACCACCAAGCATGCCCACGCCAAGACTGCATTCTGAAGCAGGGGTCCACAAAGGCTTTCTCACAAAGGGGTGAGAACTTGCTGGGCCACTTCTAGCCCTAACATCAGCTGGAGCTGCTCTTAGCTCAGCCTCTCCTTCACTCCTCAGGCTTTTAAGGGCTTTTTGCAGTGCCTAGTGGGGCCTTGGGGACTGGCACGGATGCCTCGGGAGCCATCGATGGAAGCCAGGGGGCTGCCGAGGCAAAGTGGGAGGGACCCCAGGCCTGCCCTGTGTCAGCCAAAGCTCTGCTTTTAGTCTATGATTAAAAGAATTCATTTAAAAGGAGGGTCCCATTGGTGAAAAAAATTTGAAAATCACCTCAATTCAATCAATGCAAAAGTAAGTTTAAAATGTATCCCACCCTTCTACTTAAAAAAAACTAAGGTGAAGGGGCTGGCTGAGTGGCTCAGTTGGTTAAGAGTGCAAACTCTGAGCAGCAGGTTGCCGGTTCGATTCCCACATGGGCCACTGAGCTGCCGATGGGCGGCCGGATGGAGACTGGACTTGAAGCTGAGCTAGCTGCGTCCTTCACAACTAAGACTGAAGGACAACAACGTATCTGTTCCCCTTCCCCAATTCCCCAATAAAATCTTTAAAAAACAAAGATAAAACAAAAACAAAAAACTAGGGTGAAAAAGAGTGCACTGCAGCTCATGACACAGCCTTCACGCTCCTCCGTGCGTTTTGCAATTCCTGATGCCCCTTCCTGGAGCTGGCAGCTGTGTGCTGTTCAGAGGTCCCCCAGACCACACAGGTGCATGGACACCAGGCACCTTTACTCCAACATCCCCTCCTGGGTAAAAACGTGGCAGTTTCCTTCCCAGTGGAGGCTCTGCCTGGGACATCCACCTTCTTTCTCATCAGGAGGACCCTCACCTGAGAGGTTAAGTAACTTGGACCTTAAAAACCTGCATATGAGACGGGCTAAGGCCCGGGTTACAGCTAAATACTAGTAACTGACAAAGCAAGGCACGTGAGAACAAAGCCCACCCAAGGATTCGGCATACCCCTGAGTGTTGAGTACACAGCCGGACAGAAAGCATGCTTAGACGCACAGGAGGCAAAGGAAACATGAAAACAAAGCGGGGAGTCCAAGCTTCCTGGTAGGTCCCCAGCTGTCTGCAGAGGTGCCCTTTCCAGAACCTGAAATAAAATGAAGTATAAAGACCCCCACCCCGTCAAGGGCCCTGTCTTTTTATTATGCAGACACACGCTTCAGAGTCTGTTGACGTCCAGCTGTGGGAAGAGCAGCAGGCAATACACCAGGAGCCAGAGGAAGAGGATAAAATACATCATGTCCGGCTGCTGGACGAACTGTGCCAGCGAGTCGTTCTGCAGGCTGTGGCTCTCCGGCAGTGTGGCTTCTCCGGAGTGGTTGGCTTTCCTGCAGAAGGAAGACACAGGCAAGGCAGTTACAAGTGGGTCCCCAGTTTTAGATGACCCCACTTGCTCCCTGTACTCCAACTTCACTGCCCAACTGGAGAGCTGAGGGCTGCCCAGAGAGGCGTCCAAGAGGCCCCACATTGCGTGTAGACCCAAGGTGGAGGGGCTGGAGTGCAGGCAGCCCTGTGGGCTTTCACACATGCTCAGTTCATCGCCACAACATGAAGAGGGAGAGGTGTTAGCCCATTCTGCAGATGGGCATACTGAGACTCGTGGGTGGAGTGGCTTGCCTCAGGTCACACAATTACTTTGTGACAGAGCCGGACTCTGGGCCAGGTCTAACTGCCAGTCCAGGGCACCGTCCCTTCCACCACAGTGCCCTAAACGCAGACTTAGATACTGACAGCTCTGTCATGAGTAACAGGGGACTTCATAAGTCATGAAAAGGAACAGAGAGTTCCCTGATTACAGATAATTTGAAAACAGCCATCACAAACAAAGGCACATCCTACCACCGCCAAGTTTGGTTTTTGGCTTTGGAATATAACCTTCAAAATAATTACTAGATTTGGTTTTGGTCAGATTTATCTTTCTTCTTTTATTTTACAGAAGGTGGCATTCAAGTGACATTTTGCTTTTGCCTGGCAGATAAAGCCCAGAAGGGCGCTGTGTGGTGGAGACCAACCACAGCTCCAAATTTCCACCAAGGAAAGGGTTGGAGGCCATAATCTGATTGGAAGCGGGGTTGGGGGCCTCTGCTTGAAGCTGTATTTATAGAAGCTGAGCCTGTAAGCTTCTTAGGGTCATTTGGTGCGTGTGATGGAGATGATGAGGAGGGAAGCCCACTTCATCCCTGGACTCTGCCCTGACCCAGTGACAAGACAGGCCAAGGATGAAGAAACATTTGCTTTGGTTTAGAAACTGAGTGATTCACAGGCAGATAACGGGCAACTGACAGAATTTCTTTCTCTTTCTTAAAACTGTTTTTACAGAAAATTTACGTCTTTTTTTGAAGTAATAAATGCTCAAAAACATGGAAAGCACGACTGCATTTCTCAGGCTCGCAGGTTCGATTTTCAAAGTCTCTCTCTCATAAAAACCAAAAGTACTGTTTTCCTATGAGTATGTCAAGCCTAATGGAAAACTTGAATTAATATTTCCATTTCATGGCAGGGTCTTGCTTCTTTTTAAGGAGCCAGAGAGGTGGAGTTTTAGGGATTACACTCTTGAGTGTTGGGCAATATTCAGACAGAGGTTTTCCATTCCAATAATTTAAGTCCTTCTCAGCCAGTTGAAAGCTGTGGCAAATATATAAAAACAAAATCAATAAAATGAAGTGATTTGGTAACTTTCACAGGGATAGGGGCATCTCAGACTTGTCAGCTTTAGTTTCCTATGTCCTAAGTGGGCTATTTCACAGCAATTCAGCAATCTTAGACTAGGTCATCTAGTTCTCCAACAGTCACAGATACTTTCATAGACATCCTGGCATGTCTGCATTCCCTCTTCATGTCTGCTCTGATGCCATAAAACTGTAAAATCAGCTCAGTGAGCTTCTCAGTATTGTACCTGCAATGGTGACACAGAATGAACATGGGTGTCAGGCACGGTAGCATTTAGATCACACTCAGTACCACGTCACTACTGCTCCTGTCTGGCTCTCCCTCGGACAGCCAGGCCATGCCACTGCATTATTTAAACGCAGCTGCCTGACGCAGAGCCGTCCTTAAGCTGAGACATTTTCTGTTTATTAATATCTACTTTTCCCACCGACTCATATGCAATTTCTCTGAAACAGGTATTTTTCTTGCATTATCACAGACTCTTAACTCTTGGTATCAACAGAGGATAGCAGAAGAATCGCCACCCCTGGAAGGGAGGCTGCATAATTAAAAAGGAAAATATTTTTTAAACCCCACAAAACTCGGAGTAAAGCCACCAACCTGCTTAACATTCGGTTCCTTCTCTCATCCACATCAGCTGCGTTCCTCAATTGAACATAGCTAAAATGATCCTACAGTGAAATTTATAAACAAAACCCCCGCAACCCAATTAGTAAAGATGAAATCTCTGAAACAGAAAATAAAACGATTTTAAATATACAAAGCCGAGCATGCCATGTTTTTTTTTCAACACTGCAAACATCTACTTCCCAAGTCAAACTGTTAAACAACATGCTACATTATGCTACCCACTCTCCCGACCCCCCACTGGTGGCCCCATCACCCACCACCTGAATCAGGGCTGTGGCCTGTGGTGCTTTGGGTCCCAGCACATCCAGAGCTAAGTGATTGCTAATGTAAAGCAGACCCTCCACTTCTGTTGCACGCCTGTCTTTGAACGTGATCATTCTGCGTGTGTGTACAGGGGTGAGGGTGGGGGTCTTGGATGCATTTTTTTGTTTGTTTATTTTTTTTAATATAACAAAGAGGCCTTTGGGCTTTAAAATCATCACTTTATTTATATCCATTACTGCCCAAACTGGACATCCGATTGGACTGTGCTTAACGACAAGGTTTCAATTTGCTTGTCTTCTATCCAAAAGTCTAGCTGCTGCACGTCAGTAATTTCAAAGCTCTGGGCTGGGCAGGAGGAAGGGTGGAAAGGAATTGATTAGCAGGGGTGCACAGAGGAAGAAGAAATTCACATACTAACCGATTCCAAAGACCTATTAGAATGTCGTCGAATGTAAATGCTGAAGTCACTGTGACTAGTCCTGAAAAATAAACACACGTTTTTGAACTCGTGCCACCAAGAGCTCCGGGTGGCTCAGCAGGGCTCATCCCCTCCCCCACCTTACCCCACCCACCTCCTGAGGCTCCCACATGCGGACTTCGGCAAACGACCATCTCAGACCCAGGGACAGAAATGAGACATTTTACCCAATACGCCCACTTGGGCTGGAGTGCGCTTACAAATAGGAGGATAGCTATTAGAGAGACACACTGGGCCCTCATCAACAAGAAAAAACAGCGAGAATACATTTTAAATAGAAAGCAAGACCACATATTCTTGAAAGTCATACGCCTTCGCGGCAGGAAGGGTCTTTTTCCAAGGATCCCTAAGTGTGCAGACTCACCGGACGTCCTCTGCTAGCTAAGGTCAGACCTGGGCCCAGACCTGGTATCCTGACTCCCTTCCAGTGCTCCGTCCTGTGCCCAGTGCTTCTGGCCGCTTGTCTAGCTCTCCGGGGTATCACCTCTTCTCCTTTCATACACGATGAGGCTGGTATGGAATGGGTCCCTGGCTTTCTAGTAAAGCTGGCTCACCTAGGCAAGGCTGAGGCAGACGAGACCCAGCCAGAGGCCTGGGCTGTCATCCTGGCTCCTGGTTGATTGACTGGCAACCTTAGCCAAGTATTCTGTCTCTGATCAGATTTCCTCATCTGTCAAATGGTTTGTCATTCCCACCCCCTACTTCATGGAGCTGGTGGGGATAACAGTGTACTGCAGGTCAAAGTGGCTCGTCTCACGGCTCCACAGCAGAACAAGGTGTTGGGTGCTGATGTGGCCGGGTACAGAGACGGCCATCTCAGCTTCCTCCAGGGAAACCTACTATGTGGCTGGCATTCTGCAGTCCAGAAAAAAAAGGCATTTGACACACAGTTTATTTATCCCCAGGGAATTCATCATTGGCAGCCCTGGTTTTCCTGCTCACTGCTGTCCTGAAAATTTCTCTTGCTTTCGGCACGTTTCCAACTAATAGTTATTGGGCACCTACTACGTGCCAGGTGCTGGGCTAGGCCTTGTCCTAAGGCAAAGCCCGTGCTAGTTTTTCCTGGATGGTATCACAGCACAGAAACGAAACAAAATGCACCCACAAAGAAAAAGGCTCCTCCTGCCTGGAAGCCAGCGGTGTCCGTAAGAGCTGACTCAGCACACAGGAGCGCCTGGAGACGCAGGGCACTCTTTTCCCCGGTGTTTCTAGTATTTTTCTAGTAAAAAGCGCATCCCTGTGAGGAGGGGACTCTCACTCTTTCCAGCATGCTTTATTTTAGGTGGTTTTGTGTTACAGTATAACCAACACGAGGTTGATTCAGGTTGGCATCCTGAACTTCATTCTCTCGGCAAGCACCATCAAGAGCCTATGTGTGCCAGGGACTAAGGACAGCAGACCGAGAGCACACATTCATTCATTCATTCATTCATTCATTCACCCAAAGCATCTGCACTGAACGCCAACTGCGAGCCAGGAGCTGTGCTAAATGCTGGGGTCACACTGCGCTCTCCCCACCTCCAGGGAGCTGGCTCATCATCTAGGGGGAGAGCAGAGGATAAATACATCCGTACACAAACGATTATAGAAATTACTGTTTTGATAAGAGTAGAGGCTATAAGAACATATAAAGGGGGATTAAAAATAGCCTGGAGAAATCCAAGAAGTCTGCCTGGAGGAAGTGACAGTGAAGCTGAGACCCAAGGGAGCAAGGCAGGAGACAGGCAGGGGACAGAGGGTCCTCAAAGGTGAAGGAGCTTAGGTGAGGGCTGGGCATTCAAGGACCTCAACTAATGCCAGGGTGCCTGGCATGCTGGGGATGCAGGGAGAGGGTAACTGAAGGTGGAGGGAGATGAAGCTGGGAGACAGGTCACAAGGCGTCCAGCAGGCTCTGGCACACTGGACCTCAATGGGCCTTTCTGCTTTGACCAATGGGAAGCCACAGGTGGTGACGGAGTCAAGGTACAGCCAGGAGAAACATCCCAGTTCAGGGAAGAGAGATGCCCAAGGCTCAGTCCCATTCAATAGACTTGGGCCAGGTATGGACTTTGAACTCAGTTTTCCCGAGTGTGAAAGCAAGTGATGGCATCTCCTACCCTGCAGGGAGCAGATGACATGGCCTGGCACACAGGAGGGGCCTCAGGGGTCCTCACTCATTCACACAAGCACACCTCTGCTTCCTTTTTGCATGTAGCTTTTACCTGGACTGAACTGCTTCACAGTAATTCCAGCTTTGCCTGAGGTGAGGTGGGGAGAGCTGGGAAGGTAGCTGCTGCCTGCTCTGTGCAGGGAGATCAGAGTACAGCCTTTGCACTGAAAAGTCAGCCAGGCCTCTCCTTCCCACATATGCCGAGGTAACGGTCTACTTTTCAATATTTCTCCTTTGTTTCACCTCCACAGGGATGGGTTTTGCTGGTACTTCTTGACAGAGCTCATATCCAAGATGCTGGCTTTCCCCCAAGGCTTCTGTGTCTCCCCCACTCCCTCACTGGGGTGCCCACTGTGTGCCAGCCGCTTGCTCAGGCTGTTTCTTCACCTGGAATGCCTTCTCTCTCCCTCTTCCAAATCCAGACCCCCCTTATCCCTCAACTCTCAATGCAGGTGACGTCTCAGCCCCCCAGGCTATCTCAATCCTCTCCACCTGCCTGAGGTCTAAAATGTGAAATCCTCAGTTGCCTCTTAACAACTAAGGTGTCCCACCAGTCCTCACAGAATGCATGGAGCACGTCTTATCTGTCTCTAGCTGTGAGCCCCTGCAGGGTAGAGCTGTGCCTGACCTTTTCTGAGGTCCCCAAGTCCAGAAGACTCCCTCACATTGTGGCTGCTCAGAGATGACTGAGAATTCGCCTGCTTAGGGAGAAGCTGAGCAGCGTGGCAAATGGCCAACGGCCCCTCCCTGAGTTGCGATGGAGCAGAGGACGGCCCTGAGCCACCTGCTCGTCAGTGTTCATCGGCATTAGAACAGGGTGCAGCTACACACGAAGACACAGATGGCTGCTGGACAACCATGCCAGAGGTAGGGAGAGGGGCTCTGGCCGTCACGGGCAGTCAGCAGGAGCCTTCCGCTGGGCCTCGCTCCTCAGCACCCGGGCTCCTGACTCCTCGCCCTCGGTGCCCCACAGCCCAGGCATGGAAGCAAGGCAGCGTGGAGATGGAAAGCTGGGCACCTGCCACCTCCTTCTCGTCTCTCCCTGTGTGGGCTTCTCCCCAAATGCATATCTCAACAGCTTCCCTCTGCAGCCAGGGGCTCACCCACCACAGGCAATGGGGGGTCATGAAAAGAATGTGGACCATGGAGTCTGACAGGTCTGAGTCCGAGACCCCAGCGGGGCCATCTCCTAATCTGAGGGGTGACCCAAGCTCCCTTGTTTGCCGTAATGTGTACAACCCCACCTACCTGCCTATGGGCGGGGTGAGAATGAATGAGGAAATGTATGGGCAATGCATAGGCCATGAACACACAGGCCATGGAAACAGCAGCTTCTGCGATGATGACTGATCATGGGGAGAGGCCAGGGTCTTCTGAAATTCAGCAGTGAAATATTTTCCCTGGGACAAATCTGGCTCACCTGGTGGCCTCAGTGTGACAAAGCAGATGTGTGCTACAAGTTTCCTGTAGATGAGCTGAAGTTCATTATCCTCCCTGAGATAAATGAGCCATCCTTATTTCTTCGGAACCAAATTCATGGGTGAAGCCCTATTGAAGTCCAAATTCCATGTGACAACAATAAAGGTCTCCTTGGCACATAATGAAACACATCCCTTCCAATGCTGTAAGATGCTTATAAACGCCTAAGTTTGATCTCTAACTAGCCCAACCAGCTGTTATCTGGAGGTCGGCAGAGTCCCCAAGTCCACTGCTTTTCACACCCCACACCTACCTACGGTCCAGCCATTCCTCTGCTCACTGCTAGTTCCCACCCAAGGGTATTTGGGGTGAGGAATGAAGATGTGCTTCAGGTCTTCCCATTTTGCTGCTCATCAGCAGGTCTGGTAATGGCGAGGTTGGGTGGGGACCCCGGTGCAAAGAATGAGGATGAAGCTGTGTTTCCGATTCCGGCAAATGACCGACTTACCCGATGAAGTTTGTAGGAATCTGTGTTTCCCCTGCTGTCTGTCAGTTCCACCCCTGCAGCCCCCAACACATCCGAAACTGACAATGGAATGAGTTTAGAGAGTAAACTCTCTAAAGCTGGGCCTCTGGGGTGAGAAGATAGTAATAAAATACCTGGAAAGGATTCTGTTGTCACCAGTGTCTTCTTCTAGGTCCTCTGAGGATCGAACAGTTCCGGGTGCTATGAATACTGAACTTTCTACGTGGTCCATATGTTTCCTTTTTTCCTTTTTTTTACTGCTGGTCGATTCTTCCATTACCTTTTCTTCTAAAGGGTTTGCTAAGTTTTCCGAGGTTGGGGGTTCCTGGGACTTAAGGACAAGACAACCAAATATAAGTCAGCATTTCGTGCTGAGAGGTCGAGTGAGTGACACCACCCAGCAGTGCTCTGTTCTACCTTGGTTCCAAGGCCCAGCTAGGGTGTCCCTTCTAAGTCTGCGTCTCCTGTGAGCTCCTTTCAGTGGATCCCATCTTGGAAGGGAAGCCCACCCTAACTTCTGCCCTTTGTGCGGAGTCCAAATGCTCCAGACGGGTGCAGTGGAAATGGCATGGGGATTAGAGTCAGTGGGATCTGTTTAAAAATCCTGGATGAATCAGCTATCTGACCTTGAGCAAATGACTTCATCTCTCTGGCCCTCAGTTTCCTTGTCCATCAAATGGGTATAGTAATTATCAACCTCATCCCACAATACCACAGTGTTTCCGCTAAAGCATATCCCTTACAGTGGGCAATGGTTGGGCCCTTCACACAACCGCCATCCGCTTAAATAGAGAAATGAATCCTGGAAGCCAGGTGGACCAAAGTGTGTTTGGAGAACAACACACACAGGCAAATGTACAGCTGATGGGATGGCATTCACTGTGCCTTTGGCTGAAGGTGGATCATAGTACATCTCTAGTGTTTCTTTGATAAGAAAGATGCTTGGACCACTGTCCACACCAGGCACTGTGAAACCCATTAGCAATGTTCCTGCGTGAAACCAAGAAGTGTGGGAATTGTTGGGGCCACCTCTCAAGAATTCCTTCAGGGGCTAGCAGAACCGGCTCTACAGGTGTCAGACTAAAAGATCCAGTGGCCAGGCCCATGCACCCCACAGAACAAAGCTCCGTGCAGAAACTAAAAGCTTTATCAGCAATTTGAGGCTCCAGTCCCTCTTCCATCATCAATGGTACGTTTTCTGAAAAAATGAGGACTTTTTTTTCTTTTTTTAAAGATCAGAAGAAGAACTAGCCATTTTCTAGTCTCTTTTTTAAAGAAGGGCCAGGTATCAGAGCCGCGCTCCATTCCATGTCGTCTTGTCTGCCAGAAGGCAAGACTCACAGACCTCAGCTGCCATTCTGAGCTGCACCCCCTCTTTCCGCACCCCCACAGGGATCAAGGTCAGGGTTATACTGGGGAGCCCATTACAAGGTGGGCTTGAGAGCAGTGGGCTCCTTCTCGTCATACAGGTGAGAGCCAGAGCAAGCAGATCAGAGCCAGAGAGGCAGGCAGAGCCAGTATCGCTCCCACACTGCGCCCGGAACGCGTGCTTTCACGCCCACCTCAGTGTGAAATGGGTTCAAGTCTAGCTTCTGCGATTCCATTCCCAGCCCCGGGCTCTTCCAAGCCCACCCCACATCAGCTGTCCACATGCTGGACGCACGCAGGGGCACGGCCCACTTTTGGCAATGACTGGAAGGAAAGCAGAAGAGAATGAGGTGCCACACCTGCGATTCTGTCGGCCACGTTCAATCAGCCGGAGAGAGGGACCAAGCCCCTAAGAGGCCATTTCAAGTAACACAGAGGGACAGAGACGCAACTCAGGCTGTCTTCCCACCACCCACCCACCCAGTCCCCTTTCTTTTGTCCTAAATGGGCTTTTTGGCCCATAACAATCCAGAGAATCACTCCAGTTGCTGTCATGGTCCCCCAACCTGGGGAATCTCAAGACCTGATCTCAGCGAGGGACATTTCTAACCCTGCTGGATCGTGGGGTCTCCCGCAGGAAGAGCCGTCTGGGGCAGCGCTGGGTTCTGGCAAGTCAGCAGACAGCGGGTGGGAGAGGGGTGGGGAGTCAGGGCTGGGTTCCTCCAAGTGGAGGCACAAGGGGAAGACGGCAGGCGGGCCCCGGGCACCTGCGGAACCATCCAGTCCTCTTCTCCAGCCAAAGGTGGACACAGAGTGAGTGCCCCCACGCCAAAGGGCCAATCCGTCCTGTCACGCTGGCCTCCTAGGCCATTGCCACCTGAGAATTCTGCTCCTCACAGCGTTCCGGGCAGCGATTCCCCATTGTCCGGAGTTGGCAAGCCAATAAAAGCAAGCTACCACTTGTGGCTTATCTAAATCCTAAATGTCTTGTAAAGCTTCTCAGGTTCCCCTTTCTCCTGTGTGCTTCCTGGGCTGCAAGCCTCCTCGGTCCTCTGAGCACCTCCCTCAGCCCTGACTCCGTACTGCCATGAGCCAGAGCATCGTCATTTATCTTGGTGTTTAACTTACCCTACCTTTGCCTTACGCCCCCCAAATCACCATGCAACAATACATCTTTATTTCCTGCATTGCAGGCCCCATCAGGCTGGTCTCTAGAGTGCAAAGAATAAAACACAAATGCTCACTTTCTCCTGGGAGAGAAAGTCACAACCCGCGAAACCAGGCTGAACACACAAGTAGAGAAGGTTGAAAGTATCATCGGCTGCAGATGAGAGAGCAATTGCTGTGCCTGGGGAAGAAGCTGGGAAGGCTCCTCAGAGGAGGTGCCAATTGCACGGGGCTTTGAAGGTGAAAAAGCGCTTGCCAAGTGAAGGATGAGGAAGGGCGTTCCAGATGGTGGGACCAGGTCAAGCAAAGCCTGGAGGGGAGGGAGAGACAGGGTTCCAGAGGGGTGGGCAGGCCAGGTTGGAGAGGAAAGCCTATCAGAGGTCACACTAAGGAATGTGGACTTTAAATGCTGGAGTTAGGAGTAGGGGCGTGATAAGATGAGATCTGTGTTTTAGGATCCACTGCCGGTTGTGGAGCAGGCTGAACTAGGGAGGAGAGATGGGAGAGATGGGGGCAGAGACAACAGAACGGAACGGCGTCAGAGGTGGTCCAAGTGATCTGGGCCGGCCGATGGATGTCCTCAGCAGGGCCTTGCGCTCTCCTGCCTTGGTTCCCGTGCTCAGGCTGCGACTTCCACCCAGAACTGCCTCCCCAGCTCCACCGGCCCGACACACGCAACCTTTCTGGATCTGGTGGGGGTCTCCCTCTGGTGACCTCCCGAACCCCTTTGCTGGGCCCCATCTCTTCTGTGATGCCACACTCCCTCCTAGCACAGCGACCGGGGCCTTGGTCTTCCCAGCATCAAACACCAGAGGCAGGGTCTCCTTCTTGCTCCATTCTCCCTGCCGGTACCTGCACACTGCCTCTCACAGGCTGGACCTAG
>NW_017731419.1:1828602-1833851 GCF_001890085.2 Hipposideros armiger
TACTCAAAACACAGCAAACGAGGATGTGCTGTGCAATAAAAGGGAGCCACGGAGTCCCAAGTTCACACCGGACTGCCCCCCAAGTTCACACTGGACTACTTCCTGTGCTGTGGCCTTGGGTAAGTCATGTCCCCTCCACGCCTCCATGACAAAAGGGATCATCTTGCTGTGACCTCTCAGAGGCCATCGGGGAGAATGTTAGGATGAACCCATGAGAACAGCTACGTCATGTGGACAACCTAATGTGCAATACAGGCAGCACACGGAAGCCACGCACTAAGTAAGGGGTAGCTAATATCGGTATCGACATCAATAGAATTAAACATTTAAATGTGAGGGACTAAGACAGCTCATCCTGCCAGGCACGGATTTCCTTTAGAATCCATCCCCTGAGGCCCCTGCCAGGCTCTCTGCCGTGGACACTGAACTCTCTTCAAAAAACCAAAACATTTTCTCTTTAAATCATTTAAGATTCATAAGAAGTTACAAAAGCAGAGAGGCCCTGTGTTCCCTTCACCCAGCTTCCGTCAGTGGAGCATCGTACGTTACCAGAGTGTGTCATGGAAACCAAGACTCTTGACGTTGGTACAAGACTATGAGTTAAGCACAAGCCTTATCGGGGTCTCACCAGTTTCATTTTCGTGGGGGCGGTATATAGTACCATGACATTTTATCACCAGTACGGAGTCTTGTTGCCACCATCACAATGGAGACACAGAACTGTTCCATCACCCCAAAGACACCTCCTCTTCCTCAGTCACCCGAACTCCTGGCAATGAGCTTTCTTTGGGTTGATTTCTTTTAAACAACATGTAATGACTGTTCACGGTAATCACCTCTATCAGGCTCCAACCCTCAATCGAAACTCCAAACACCCAGCCTCTCTTCCACCTTTTATTCCCATACACTGGGAGGAAGGGGTCTGATGTTTGTTCAGGGCTTTTTATGTGCTGGTACTGTGCCAGGCACTGTCATGCGGTCTATGTCATTTCATTCTAATTATCCTGTAAGGCACCGAATGATAAGTTACCATCTTGCAGATGCGGCCGGCAGGGGAGCGATTCACCAGGATCCCACCCAGTCTGTACGTGGCAGAGCTGACACGGCCTCGAGGTGGTGTGGCTTTAACCACACATGGCCTGGCTTTCTACCCGGGGCTGTCGGCCGCTGCCAGGAAAAGGCCTGATACCAAGCTGCTGGAAGGCCTCGCCTGCTGGCACAGGGTCAAACGGGAGGCCAGGGACTTCCTGACAGTTCACCGGTCTTGGCTTTTGAAAGGCCAGACCTGACTCTGATATGGTACAGTCTTTATCGTTATTAGTTTTTAAGGCGATACAGACTGAAAGATACCGGATGCTTCATAATAAATATGTATATGTTATTAGGATCCAAGAGACAGCCCCGCTTTGGGGTTTAACATGGTAGAAGCTCCTCTGATTTGTATTCGGATCCTCTCATCAGCTTTCTGCAAACCAAACCTGCGAATACAGTTTTCTGTGCACAAAAACTGAAAAATGTATAGCGTTCCCTGTTCTGATAGCCCACACGAAGTGACAGGCATGTCACTTTATCCCTGTGAACGCCCCTGTCCNCAAAATTACAGTTATAGAGTAGCAACGAAAATAATTTTATGGTTGGGGGTCACCACAACATGAGGAACTGTATTAAGGGGTCGCGGCATTAGGAACGTTGAGAACCGCTGTTCTAAAATAACTATTTAACCTACATTATAAGAAATACAAAGGTAGGTCTTTGGGATGAAGGGAAATGACCATAGATGGAAGCCTGGATCTGAAGGAGGGAATAAAAAGCACCTGAAATGGTAAATATGCGGTCAATATAAAAAACTATTCAAAATGTTTTCTTAAAAAGCCTCCTGACTGTTTAAAGCAAAAATAATAACAAAGCATTGGGGATTAAAACATACATAGAAGTGAATTAAATGACAATAGAACAAAGGACTGGAGAGGAAGTGAGCGGAATTGTTGCATATATCTCCAGGTCATATTTTCCTCAACTTCTCATTCCCCTGCCCCCGTCTCTGACCCCAGCACTGGGGAGATGCATGTGTCAGATATGCAGCATCAAGGCTGTGTGACCTTGACTCACATAAATACATTAGTTGACTTTAAACTCTGCCTACATCTTAAGGGCTTTGGGCTAATAAAAAGCCTTGGTGCCTCATGTCTCAGAATTTAGTAATGGGCTAGGAAAATTTAAAATACTATTATATGATATTATATATTATATCACATGTTATATAAGATATATATAATATATTATTATTGTCAAATAATAACAATCACCATTTGCTGAGCATCCACTGTAGTGCCAGTCACAGGACTAGGCACTTTCCATATCTATCTTCACACAACTCTGAAATGTGGGTAATATTTCCATTTTACAGAGGACACTTCATACAGACATGAATCAGAGAGGTTAAGTAAGCAGCTTGAGGGTACACAGCTCAAGCAGCAGAACTGACATTCCACCCCATGGAATTCCTGCTTCTAAATCATTCTGGGAAGCGATCTGTGGTGCAGGGACAGATGGGAAACACACACACACACACACACACACGAACTGGAATAAAAGCCACAGCATGGGAGGATGCTGTCTGGCTTTTCTGAGTTGTACCAAATGGGGTCACAGTTCCAGCCATATGTTGTAAGGGATCTAAAAGCCTGAACTTTGGAACCACAGAGAGCTGGGGTCACAGAGCTCTGTGCTTGGTGGCTGTGTGACCCTTGAAAGGGCTTTCAGCCTCTGAGCACCCATATTCTCATCTACAGAGTGAGGATACTGAGCTGAGCCATGTTGGACCATAGAAATGGCAGTCAGCCCCAAGACATACAGGACAGCTACCTGACCAGCCTCCAGCTAAAAGAGCAGCCCCGTTCAATCTGGGAGCGTTAGCTCCTTATGCTTATTTTTTTCTGTCTATTACTCATAACTACTTGAAATTATAATGTGTTTGCTGACTTATTAACTGTTTCCTCTATCAGAACAAAGCTTCACAAGGTCAGGGACCTCATCTGCCGAGTTTATTACTGAGACCCCACACCCCACCACTGAGCCAGTAGTAGGTAGTTCAGTAAATTACCAACGAATTCGAGAAAGGGCTGTTGTTATTGCTGTGTCATTGTCATCATCTCAGGGTTATGCATGGGCTGGGCGGAGGTTCAAAGGAGCCATGACAACCTCTAAAAGGTCTGATTCTGCTCCAAAGAAATCCCCCAAAACCAAAAAACCTGGAACCATTGTACACTGGGGATTCTGAAAATAAAAAGGCATGTTTTGCATGGTCATTGTCTTTTATAATTTTTCACACTCTGATCAAATCTGGTAGACAGCTAAAATGTTCCTTCTGACATCTAAAAAATCAAGTAGCCGATCCATATGACAAGCGAGCATCTTTTATAACCTTCATAATGTTTGGTATGGGAAGAAGTTTGCAAGAGGCGCAGCTAACTTCTACCTCGCTTTGAAACATGATTCACATTACACATAATTTTGAAATTGAAATGTGGCAAGGCAACGCTCAAGGGACGTGAGATCAAGTTTTGATTATCACAGCTCGTCGCACAGAACACAGCCCGACCCCCAGCTCTGTCTGATGGCCAGCTGATAGAAATGTACAGTTTCCGAATGAAAGGTAAGAAAAACAAACGTACGGCTTCCAACTCCGGGAAATGTTCTAGAAACTGTGCCACGTAAGTCACGATAGACTGCTCATCTGGTGTGTCAACCATGATGTCTGTTGAGAGAGACACAGGCGTTAGAAGGACACATGAACACGCAATCCTTAAATTGGATCATGGAATGCTCAATGGTCAAGGATCCCACAGGCCACTGAGGTTCTTTTCTCTTTGTTTTACACTTGAGGAAATTTAGGCCCAGGGAGGGGAATGATTTGACTGAAGTCTTACAACTGGCTGATGAATAGAGGAGCCGAGATGTAGAGTCCAGTCCTCCTGATTCCTAAGACGGTTCATTATTCTGTCTTAGTCCCTCCACTGTGAGCAGCCAGCTCCATCAGCGAGGCTGGTGAACCAGGACCGTTCCTCTCTGCTGGAGGGAATCCCAAATTAGCCTAACCCATGTGGGAAGCAATTTGACAGCGGTAACTAAGTGCCTTAAAAGGTGTGTCCTTTCCAACTCTGTCCTTCTGCTGATGGGACCTGGTCCTGAAAGGAGCGATCTGAGAAGCCCACTCAGCTTTAGTCAGTAAGTTGTTCACTGTCGTTATATAATATATGAATGCGACTATTTCTGAATCACCCTCAGTGCCCAGCTGTAGTAGAAGAGCTAAGTACCTTTTGGTTTGTCCACGAGATAGGCATTATACAGGCCAATAAAAATACATAATGAAGACATTATAGCAACATGCAAAATACATCATTTTTATAATGTTAAGTTTTAAAAAGTAAGAGACAAAACTATATATATATATTGAATGATCCCAATCATGTAAAAAAAACTGTAATTAGATGCATAGAAAAATACTAGAAACGTGATCTCAGTGGTAAGAACACAGGAGATATAAAAATGTCTTCATTAGATGTTTCTGTGTTTTCCAAATGTTCTCCTTGGACAGCATGTGTTGCAAACATTATTAAAAAGGAAGAAAGAGAGAGAACCACTGCTACCTTCTGGCTCCAGGAGCCTGGGAATGTGAAGGGCATCGTGGGCAATGCTGAACGCCTTCTCCAGGTTTTCCCGCATGGAGTCCTCCAGGGCCTGCTTCATGTCCACCAGGCTCGGGTCAATGGCCTTGATTACAGCCAGGAAAGCCAGCCCACTCCTCCAGCTGCCCGCAAAGTCCTGCACCGCCACGCCATACCTGAGGAAGAGCAGCAGAGGCAGGCACAATACCACTCAGTAACGACATTGAGTGACAAGGGAGTCAGCACGTGGCAGCCTCGTGGCCTCCGAGTGGGGCCAGGAGCCGCTGACCTCACAAGGCGAGGATGTGCTGGGCCCTGAGCCCGGGGGGCGCTGTGCTGTGCCACTCATAGTTCCATTTCTGGACACAACAGAAGCGGAAGTTAGGTGTCCTATAAGGAGACAAACTAGGCCCTCGTGTTCCCCAATTCCCAGCTATCTAAAGGAGCCATTTTGTACACTGTTCATCTTATCCATGATACTCAAAACACAGCAAACGAGGATGTGCTGTGCAATAAAAGGGAGCCACGGAGTCCCAAGTTCACACCGGACTGCCCCCCAAGTTCACACTGGACTACTTCCTG
>NW_017731419.1:1838111-1857007 GCF_001890085.2 Hipposideros armiger
GTTGCAAAAATGCGTCATGACCTTTCCGACAACCCACTATTTAGAAACATCGCGTTGGGATAAGGCTGATACTCAGAGTTTCTGCATCGTTACAAAATATCCTACTGCTTGGTTAAAATGTGCCTATTTGAGAAACCCTTAGGAGATTACCTACTTATTTAACTAGGTTCTGACCACAGAATGGTGTTCTTGGAGAATCCCTAAGGCACACTGGTTCACAGCGTGTGGACCCTGGATTGATCTCCTTAGAATCGCAAATTCTCGCCAGACCCACTGAGTCAGCAGCTTTGGGAATGGGGCCGTACTCTGCATTTTAACCAGCCTCAGGTTTGTGGACCACTGCCCTAAGTCATTTTATTCTGCAAACAAAATCTGAATCCAGAGATCAGGGGTCTGCAAACGTCTATAATGGGACAGAGGGTAAATATTTAAGACTTTGCAGGCCACAGAAGTCTCCGTCCTGTTTTCTTCTTCTTTGTTCTTCACAACCCTTTACAAATGTCAAGTCCATTCTTCAGGGGAAGAGAGGAGAAAGAAAGGGCACCAAGGTAGGCTTTCAGATCCACCCTGTAAAGTTGGGCTGGGAGATTTGGGGGAAAAAAAGTCCCTCTCCCTAAGGGCTTTTAAACATGTTTGACCCAGGTCTCTGATCCGATTAGTTGTCGGGGGTTTCTGACAACACCAATCTGCAGGGCCTGGGCATTCCTAGTGGAGGGAGAGGCTGGCTCTAGCATTTTCTGGCTCAGGGCATTTTGCAAGCTGATGCCAAGAGAATTCAGACAGCACGAGCTCATCACGGGCAGGCTGGAGCCAGGAAGGAAGTTGGCGATACTGTGAATCACACAGCAGATCAAATTCAGGTCCAATATTCTGTCCACCTTCATCAAGGCCACACGTCCCACAGGATGAGTCACCTACGATGCGCGGCCTGCTGGTCTCCTGGCCCTCTGCTCTGACAGCCTCCTCCATTTCCGTGGCTCACGGAACACATCCCAGGGCAGGGAACTGGAGCAGTTAGTCAAGTTTGACATCCCAGGCTTCGCTCCCTCCCGCACTGGAGGAAGCCCAGCCCTGAGGCTCATAGAAAGCGTTCCAAAGTGAGACAATGACAGAGCTGCCCTGTAGGGATGTAATGAACAGAGTGGTGCAGCATCCAGGATGGCGCGCCAGGCTGAGGGGAGGCAGTGACTGCAGGTGGTCCAAGTCCCCAGGGAGCAGATATTCCCGATGACCTTGCCTTGGGTGCCCAGCCCACTGCTGGGTTCTCCATGGTGAACAAGCAACGCAATAGTCAGTCGTCAGAAGCTTCCGGGACGTCGTCCCCTTCTTCCTCTTCCCCCTAACTCAGTTGTTTTCGCCACACTGGTAACAGAGGCACCAAGTGGTTTATGGGAATGTTCCTTCTCCCCGTCTGGCTGCCACATCGCGCATGGGGCAGCAATAGTGGTCATCACAGTAATGCCCAGTGGAGCCCAGCTTCCTGCTGGGTGGTTTTCATGGGTTAGTTCATTTAGCACTCATAATACACCCATTTCATAGATGAGGAAGCTGAGGCTCAGAGATGGGCGGCCACAGAGTCGGTCCTGTGGGGTAGCCAGGCTCTGACGAGGGAGTGAACGCTATGCCACTGGGGAGAGAGGGCAGGACACAGGCTGGCCACACCCAACAGCATCTGAACCCCGGAGCAGACGGAACCTGACCGCTGCCCCTCCCGGCACCTGCTTAGCACCGATCACCCAGTTTTGCTCAGAAAAGACATTGTGGCCCAGCCACCCTCGAGCTCAGACAGTAGGACATGAAGGGGCCAGAAAGAACCCATGGGTGGTTTGTGGCTTCTGGGAGTGGGACAGAGTCTGCCTCTGACATGCATTTCCTCCTGTCTCACTCACCTGTGCTCACCGTCCGCCCCCCAACGTGGGGCCATTCACCTGTCTTACCTGCCTGGCAAATGTGGCACAAAGCTGACAAAACACATCCACATTTGGAATATTTCCAGATTTTAAAACAAGAAATAGACAGGAGAGCTTTAACATGCTGTTGCACCATAGGTACCTACTACAGGCAGTTTGGGAAACATTTAAGGATGCATAAGAGAAGGTCAGGCCTTCAGGGTGTCACACTGCAGCACCCATGCATGGGCCAGTCCTACCTGGAGTGCCCGCCTGCCCGGAGGCCCCAGGCCCGCTGTTTGTTGTCCCCTCTGCAAGACGAATGCCCCTGGTGTGATGGGCAGGCAGCACCCTGTCCACTGAGGTCTCTCTTGCTAGACTCTGAGCTCCTTGAAGGCACAGACGTGCTTCTAACACAGTCATGTGTCCCCAGCGTGGAGCGCAGCCCCAGTGCCACAGAAGACACTCGGTAACTGTGCCCCAGAGGACTACTGGCAGCAAACCTCAGACCTACCTGGGCAATTGTGACAAATGGGAGAGTTTTGCCTACATCACAGGCCCATCAACACGGGGCAGCAGAGCAGGGAGGGAGTCAGGGGCCGACAAGTTGGAGCGCAGAGTGATCAATATCCTGGGCAGTTGCATCGCGGAAACCACGCCCCTTCGGAACTCGGGCGCAGCCACAGCTCAGAAGAACCATNGGTCTTCCCAGCATCAAACACCAGAGGCAGGGTCTCCTTCTTGCTCCATTCTCCCTGCCGGTACCTGCACACTGCCTCTCACAGGCTGGACCTAGCGCGCAGGGGAGCTCACCTGGGCTCCCTTCCCTCCCAGGCTGTCTCCCCCTGGGCGCCCTGTTTGGACTGCCCCTGCAGGGGCCCAGTCACTGTGGTTTTGGGTCCACTCCTGGATTCCCAGGGCTGCAGTGGGAGGTCTTATTAATAGGACACTTGCAGGAGGGCCCCTTCCCTCTGTACCCCTGCAGCATCGTTCCAGAGCCCCCCTCCCCCCCCCCCCCCCAACACACACACCCTCTCTCTGCTCACTCCAGTGGCTCCTCCTGGGCTGCTGAGCCAGGTGCGGTGGGAACCCTGAGTAGCAGATAAGTGTGTGCCCAGCTGCTTGAGCTCTGAAGTGCGTACCACCCGCCCCCACCCCTGCCCTGTTTACACTACCCACTTCAAACCACTGGGGACAAATAATAGTGCAGAACAGGCAAAAGGCCTTTAAGAATCAAGGCTGGAGTGAAAGGTGAGGCCTGCCTTTGGTTTTCCCAGGCCACTGCAGGAGACGGGGGCTACGATTCACTAAGTGCACCCAAAGTGTAGCTATGATTACTATTTAAAATTACTACTGTTACTACTATGCTGGACCCTCAAACATGACCTCCTTCGACCCTCTTGGCAGCCCTGTGGGCAGAGCCAGGACTAGAGGGAGGACGGTGAGGCGCCCAGGGTGCCAAGTTTAAGGAGCTGATCACTCAAGGTTGCCAGTCTTGCCCTTGCCCGAGCATGAGTAACCACATCCTTTAATGTGGGCCCTGGGGTGCCTGTGACAGGGTCTTTCGGTTCCCTAATAAATGAAGGACGAAGCTGAGCTTCAGAGAAGGGCAGAACCCCCCATGCAGGGCTATCACGTACCTGGTGGTTCTCCCCAGGGGCACTGTCTTCAGCCTCCCTTTGCTGGTGGTCCTCTTGGGCAGCTGGGGGAGCGGGTTCCGAGGCTGGCTTTGCACCCTCCACACCCATGTCCAGAGAGGGCGCCTCACCAGTGGCTTGTGGGAGGTCCTTGCCCAGCCCTGAGAAGCTGCAGCTGCTGTGAGAGGCCTCAGCCGCCGCCGCCCCCTCCTCCTCCTCCTCCTCCTCCCTGGGCCCCGGGTCACCCAAGTAGCCCTCTGGCTCTTCGAAGTCCATCTCTTCGTTTTTCAAATCCTCCTCCGTGCCTTCCGCATAAGCCTCCAAAACTGCGGCCAGGGGAACCTCGTAATGCGGGTAATAGAAAAGGTCGTGGGGGATGACGGAAATCTTGGAGAGGGGAGGGGAGGGTTTGAAATCCAGCCTGTCATCGCTGTGGCTCCCAAGGGTCTCCATGCTGACACTGCTGCTTGGCGGGTTGGAAGGCAATTCCCTGCCAAGCCCCTGGGGGCCTTCCGCCTCCCCGTTTTCCTCGCCATGTCTCCCATGCGGGGACTTTTGCTTGGCCTTTTCATGTACCTCTGGCTTTTTATCCACCGGCGCCTCCTCTGGGGACAGGCAATAGCCCTGATCTTCTTGTTCAGGGTCCACATGAGGTTCGTGCTCGCCAGGTTTCACTGGGGGCTCGTCCGAATCTTCCTTTCGGTGGGCAGACTTTCCTTTCCTTTTACCCAGTTTCTCAGCATGCTCCTCCAGAGCCACATCCTCGGCAGGTTTTTTCTCAGGAGGCGAAGGTACTTCATTGAAAGCCTGGCTGGTCGAGGCGAAATCTACTAGGTCGCTGTTAAATTTAGAGGCTTTTAGTGGTATGCCTTCGAAATAGTCTTCTTCATCCATAGCTTCTACAGTCAGCAGATTTACCTTGATCTCCAAGGAATCGGCCATAACAGTATCCTCTCCAAGGGGGTACAGGGGATGACTTTCTTCCCCCTGGCTGGCTGCCCTCTCCAATGCCCCATTCCAGGAGGGAGAACTCTGGGAAGTCTGAGAATTATCGATCTTACCATCTGCCACGGAAACATCACGTACGGCCTCGTCAGAGGCTACTTCCGGGGTCTTTGGGGCTTCCTGTTTTGGCTTTTCCTCGGCAACCTGCACTGCCGAGATGTGTCCCTCTTGCTTCAATGATTCCTTTGTCCCTCTTGGGCTCTCTTCAAAGCCAAAGTCTTGACTGTAGAAAGTGTCCTTACTGCAGGAAGCATCCTTGTAGGTGTCAGCTTCGAAGTGCACAGTTTTCTTGATAGGCAGCGAGATGGACCTCCGGTTTTCCTTTCTGGATAAGATGGAAGATTCTGGAGATGGCTCGCTGATGCTGTTGGTCTTATCTGGAACCTCTTGGAGGACCTGGTCGATGATCTGGTGTATGATCTTGGCAGAGGTGTCTGACAGCAGATGGCTGACAGTGCCGCCCAGGCAGGACTCCTTCACGCTCTCAGGTTTGTCACAGACAAAGACTTTGGAGGGTGGTGGGTGGCTGCTTTCATGGTTAATGGTGTAGGCACGCTCCCCATTTTCAGTCAGAAAGAAGACGGTGCTCTCCTGTTCAGAAGGCGTTTCTTTGATGCGGACAAAGGTGGATTCAATCGGGGCTTCTTTATCTGAATCCTCAAAATCGTCCTGCAAAGAAACACAGGGCAAACACATAAATGAGAAGAGTCTGTAAGTACAACGTGCATTCCCCTCTCAGGAAACAAAAACCAAAGAAGAAAGAGCTGCTTCAGAACTAACGCCAAGTGTACTGATTAAGATGTAGATGGTTGAAAAGACTACTGCTCCTGCTGAAGTGTGAAAACACCAGAGAAATTAAAAACACTAATTTTTTTAAAGCTATGGATGCAAAGAAATCTCAATGAACTAAATAAACTCTAGAGAAGGACAAGCTCTTCCTGAGTGGAGGGTGTCAGCTACTTCATCCCTGCGGGCCACCGCCTAGTATGGGAGTGTATAGTAGGAGAGCTGACCTCACCGAGATAAGAAACAATCAGCCAGATCTTCATTGATTGCATGGGCTGGTGTGAGAGATTGAATCTAGAAGGGCCCCAAACATCAAAACCAATTCTGCTTCTATGCTAATTCTCCCACATGAAGACTTTTGTTGAGTAAGAGGCAGCTGTTGGGTGGGCTGAAAAGCAGACAGTGACCTTGGTATTGCAATGTCTGGCTCCCCATGCACTGGTGGAGACAGTGGGTTGAGCTCATCTGAACATTATTTGAAACTAGAGAGCTGAAATTAAATAAAATTGCAACATATCCCTTATTAACTGCAAAGGCCAAAATGATCATTGCATTGTAAGTCCTTGTTTGGGAAAGTGCTACATTGTCGGGGGAAAAAAAAATGTCATCTACCTCAAGCTCTACTGTTTATTTATATACCAGGTCTGGCATAAAATGAAAAAATTTCAAGGGGCCAAGAAGCAAGAGGAGACCCATAATCAAGAGAAACAATAGTCATTAGAAGTAGACCCAAATATGACCCAGGGTTAGAGTGAGCAAATAAAGACTCTAAAACAGCGGTTCTCAACCTGTGGGTCGCGACCACTTTGGGGGTCGAATGACCCTTTCACAGGGGTCGCCTAAGACCATCGGAAAACCAAAAGATATTTACATTACGATTCTTCATAACAGTAGCAAAATTACAGTTATAGAGTAGCAACGAAAATAATTTTATGGTTGGGGGTCACCACAACATGAGGAACTGTATTAAGGGGTNCAGCACGTGGCTGAAGGCTCCCTGAACGGGCACATTAAATCCTCAGCAACTCTCTAAGGTAGGCTTGGTTCTCTCACCTGTTTTACAGGTGTGGACGCTGAGGCTCAGAGAGTCCATGTCATCTTCCAGGACTGGGAAACATGGCAGCCATGCCCCAGGACCTGTGCCCTGAACTGCCACGTGGGAGCTGAGGCTGATGGTGAGACCGACAGCCAGGGGCCAGCCATGGTCATAAATATGGGACGTGCTTTTTCAAAGAACATCTTTATTGAGATATATTCACATTCCATTCAATTCACCCATTTCAAGTACACAATTCAATGACTTCTTAGTGTATTCGTAGATGTGCACAAGCGTCACTAGTCAATTTCAGAACCTTTTCATTACCTCAAAAAGAGATGCCATATTCTTTGGCTATCTCTCTCCCTAATCCCTGTCAACCCTAAGCAACCGCTAGGCTACTTGCAGACTCTAGAGCTGGCCCTGTCCTGGACGTTTCATAGGAATGGAATCACAGAATACGTGGTCCTTTGAGTCAGGTACCTTTTACGATATTTTCAAGGTCTGTCCATGTTGTAGCCTGTCCCTGGTTCTTTTTCATGGCCGAGTGACATTCCACTGTATGAATATACTGCATGTTGTTTATCCACTCGTCCACTGATGGACATTTGGGCGGTTCCCATTTTCTGGTTATTATGAATGATGCCGTTAGAAGCTGTGCTGTGCTTTTTTAGCCGCTGCCATCTGTACTTTCCCCTACAGTATGGGAGGCAGAGCCCACCTCCGTCTTCAAAACCCCAAAGTGCTTTCCCTTCCTCCTCTTGGCAGCTGGACGTGGGTGGGGACCCAGGCTTGGCAGCCCACACCATTGAATCTGGATGTGTGACACTGCGTTCATTCCAGGGGCTGTGGTGGGGGCAGTGACGTCCTTCTCTCAGAGGCAGTGGGGACAGTGCAGTGGTGGCCATGCCCACACAGGGCCTTGGATTGGGAGCGTGGGGGACTCTGCAGTGGTCCCAGCACCTGGCATCTCTTGGTTCCATCCCTGATTCGCAGATTTTAGGTCACTCCGTGTACAACTTGGCACGCTTTCAACAAATTCCTTTTCTGCTCAAATCAGCCAATCTCAGCTTATGTTGCTTCCTACCAAGAACCCCAAGTGAATCGCACTTTATGACAAAGTTTTACCATATGTGCTGACGCGTTGGGCAAACTGCGGTGTTTTTACCCCAATTAATTGGCAAAGCTTAATGGAAGGGGAACACTGCAAATTTCATCCCTCTTAGGCCATCCGTTCCCATTTTTGAAGGACACGAAGCAGAGTTCAAAACACAGAAAAATCTAATTTAAGCCTAGAAAAATTACATCAAAGAGGGGAGAATTTTGTAATTTTCCCTGGCTCATTTAGCGCCCCCTTTCCGCTTTGCTCATCCCATATTCTGAGTTGTAAGAGAAACTTTTACACGCTGACATGCTCACTGCACTCTTATTCCAAGGTAAGAAAAAGAAAATGTCAACTAAGTCCTAATGATCTGACAGCCAGTCAACTGTCCCACCTTTCCCACGACTAAATGTCCACTGGAGTTTTTGTCCTGATGGGGGATGGGAGGGGCGCAGGGAGTCAGGGGCTGTGTTGGCAAGTGATGAATTAGCTGAGTAAGTTGCGTTAAATTTAAGGTTAATGTAACCATTTCAGCAGGGTTCTCTTTACATGCTCGTCTTTAGACCAGCACTGAACTTCGAACAATGTCCTTTTTGCTACAGGACAGGCCCGTGTTAACAAGATGTGTTTCAAATACTTACATTGCTATCTTCCAAAAACTTAAGTGCTTTCGCTATGTTGTTTAACCGAAAAATACGGTGGGACGAGGACTTGTACTCATGCAGCTGTAACACAAAACAGAGCGAAACCAGGAGTTAAATCGACACAGACCCTTCACTCCCCGTGGTGCTGGCAGAGGGTTCGCTTATCTTCTTTCCCGGTTTCACATTAATCTCAAGAGAGAGAAAGGGGCTCACAGCTGAAACCCAGCCCTTATTTATGGTTCCCGGGACTTCCCTCAGTCGAGCTGGTGAACAGGGGACCCAGGGGTTAAACAAGGGACAGATTTGTCAGGTTTTTCTCTCTGACCCTGCTCCTGGCTTTTGATAGTCCTCCCTCCTCCAGAGCCCTCAGTGACATGTTCTCCTTGTGGAGCTGATGGTTTCTGTCAGGGCAGGGAGCCTCTGCTGGGAGCGTCACCTCACAGCTGCTAAATCATCCAGCAAGCCCCCCTCTTGGGGCGGCAGATGTTCCTGCTGGCCTAAAGTTCTGTGAACAGTTATCCCAGGTCAGAGGGACAGAGAGACGAAGACAGACAGAGAGACAGAGACAGGCAGAGAGGAGAGAGAGAGACAGGCACAGAGAGGGGGGCTAGAGAGAGATATTAAAACAGAGAGAGAGAGAGAGAGAGAGAGAGAGAGAGAGAGAGAGAGAGAGAGAGATGCATTTGCAGAAGCTACAACTCTGACATCATTAGTTGTACACACAGGAAGCCCCATCGGGATAAACATCTGGAATTGAAGCTCATGGTGGTGGGTGGTTTACATGGCAAGGCAAACCAGTGGGTGTCAGCCCCACCTGGTACGAACTGCCAGGCCAAGCTCATGGCTGCACCTATGTGTCAGCTATGGCAGGTCCCTCAGGCAAACCTAACACTGGCTCTACAGCAGGGTTTCTCAACCTCAACATTACTGGCATTTTGGCCAGATCATCACATCCCCCAGGGGACATTTGGCAATGTCTAGAGGCATGTTTGGTTGTCACACCTGGGGGTACTACTGGCATCCAGTGGGTAGAGACAAAGGACGCTGTCAAACATCCTGCAATGCACGATCGGACCCAGGTCAACAGAGCTGAGGCTGAGAAGCCCTGGAGAGAACCACCCTGCACATAGCAGACACGCTCAACGTGAAGGGGTTTGGCTACAGTCAAAGTGAAATGAACCTCAAGATCAAATGGTTCAATTTAATTTCGGTCATGCTTATTAGAAGGTTCTAGAAGCCAGCAGTTCCACTTTTAGCCTCGGGATAGATGATAGAATTTGGTCGTAAGATGCCTTTCCCTTCCATCTTACTGATTCTTAGCTATCAGGCAGGTTAATATAATGGCTGGCCAGCTAAACTATAATGTTCTAGTTTCAATCTTTAGCCTTAACACACTCACAGGAAATACTGGGCTTTTTATTCATTTACTTACTAAAGTATATTTGCTAAAAAAAAAAAAAAAAGAAAAGAAAAGATACTGCTTAGTACATGTGATTTTTGTCAGACTTAGTCACTGAGAAAGGAATGTCACCCTTCTAAGTTTCTTGTCATAGGATTTACGTGTGGCCAGACATGTATACAGATCTGTAATGAAAAGAAACCATCAGCACTGTCTTCCTTTGCGTTTCATTTCTTCCTGACCCTTCTGTGACATACGTACCAGATTTCTCCCAGACAGGACTTCTAACAAAGCCATGAGGATTTTGCCATCTTGTATATCAACGAATAGATCTTTAACTTCTAGAGGTGGGTTGCACTATGGAAGAAGGGGAAAGAAAGCAGTCCATTAGCGACCAGCCGAATGGAGACCTGGGTAACCCAGAGAGCTAAGTCAGAGTTGCAGGTTTCATGGAAGAGGAAACATCCTGACGACCACCTCTGTCTACAGGCAGCAAGGCCTGTCGAAGGCGGGAGCAAGCCTGTTCCCTGCAGGTGAGGGCTAGGTAGTGGGCGGCCTGAGGTGCTGTGGAGGAGACAGCATCAGGGGCCCCACTGAACAAGTGACCCCTGAGAACCCTTCAGAACCTGAGATCTGACCCCAGAACCACACAGTACCATCCACGTTTCTCCTTGAGGGGACAGAGGAACGGCATGCCTTGGTCACAGCCTTCCATCAAACAAAATCATTCTGGAAGTAGGACTCTCATGAAATGACCTGGTTGTAAACCCTTCGCCCTGGATGTGGGCACCCCGAGGCTCAAAGAAGCTGGGTGACAAGCCCAGTGTTTGGACAAGTCCGCTCTTTGGTACAGTCCTGTTTCCTCTTCAGGACACACCGGCTGAGTCCAAGCACAGCCTGGATCCACACTGCGATGGCGTGACCCTGGGTCAGTTACCTCCTGGGCCTCGGCCCAGGTGTCGGCAGGACTCCGCCATCTCCAACACTGCTCAGTCTTCATATGTGCACCTTCCTGAGGTGCCACTGTCACTTCATCAATATTTAGCCCAAGTCTGGAGAGGGGGTACCTTTGGCAGAGGAAGCTGGGAAGGGGGCTGGCGAGTGCAACTTGTTGGGAGGGAGCAGAGGGGGGAGGGACAATCAACTGGCCCGTTGAATGCTGGGTGGTTGGGTAAGGGGAGTGACTCTTTTCTTCTACCTCCAAGACGTAGGTCTGTTACAAACTCAAAGTTTGAGAGGCTGATTTATATGTTTTTGTTGATATGTTTATATCATATAAATACATATTTATATGCTTAGGTACAGGAGTAATACATATTCATAACAAGTCACACTAGTTAAAACTGTATAAAAAAGTTAATCCATGGAATGTCACTGCTTCTTTCCTCCATACGTCAGGTCTCCTGAGATAAATCAACATTATTTCAAGATGCACCTTTCACTTGTTCCTCTAAGAAGCAAAGGGCTAAGACACACCTGACTTCAAAGCCAGGCTCTGCCCTCAGCAGGAGCTTGGCCTTGGGCATTTTCCTTAGGCCTGAGTGTCCCTGGCTCCAAGGTCGGGTTAGGAATCTGACGCACCTCAGAAGATGGAGCTAAAATGAAATGAGATCACGCAGGTAAAGTACCTGGCGTAGCAGCTTCCTTCCAAGCTTACTCCTGTCAGTCAAACGAGTTTACTAAGAAGTGGCTTCCTTCCTGCAGAGTCTTGGGGTGCCCTCTTTAGTAAGGCATCTCGTCCAGGGGCGTGTATGCCTCAGGGCTGAAAGGGAGATGTCCTTAGCTGGGGCCTCTCCGCAGGGAACGGCCCTAGAAACATCATCTCTCCACCCCATTTGCTTCTCTTCCTGGGTTCCCTGGGTCAGTAAATGGCACCCTCAGCCCCACTTTACCTCAGCTCTTCCATCTCCCTGGGGGGAAAGGCAACTCTCCTTTCAGGATCTGGAGCGTGGAGGGGCCTGGGTGGGAAGAGCTGGAAGCCACCCCAGGTTTCCTCTGAGCCTAGACCTGGAGAGGTCTGCTATCTAGAAACCAACACTGCCTTGCTTGCCCACCAAGAGTTTGGCTGGACGTGGCCTGGAGTCCCCGGGGCAGGAGGGAACTTGGCATTCAGATGCTCTGGCGCATGCATCTGCAAAGTGGGTTTCGCAGAACACTTGGTTTCAGCAGAGCAGCATCAGGGTGGCCTCTGGGGGCCGAGGGACGTCACGAAGGAGGCTGATCCACTGCACCTCCTTCATCTTTGAGGCTCAGCTCTTCCAGGCCTTTGTTTAGGGTTCCAGGTAGGACTACTTGAAGAAAGGTGTCTGCTGACTAAAGCTTGATCATCAGCCCTTTATGCAGCATGGTTAGGGCTTACCGCAACAGAATCTTGGGGAACGGGGTCTAGAAATGTGCATTTTTTAATAAGCCCCTACCCCAGCATAAATTCTGTTTACCTTTCGATATTGGGGCCCTGGGCAATATCAGAACAGTTAGGCAGGGTGCTCTCTGCTCCTGGGTACAATGAAAGGGGGTGTTCACAGAGGAAACAGGGTTAATGGGGTGGAGGTGGGGGTATGGCTGCTGTAACCAGCCAGAGACCCGGGGTAAGGAGTCTTGGAAACACGGTGGAGCTGTGGCCCAGGCACCCTTTTCCTCCGGGAAGGTCTCCTTCCCGGGATAGTCATGGAGGGTCTGTGTTTTCTGTTTTTATTAAGGAAGGTGGTATTTCCTTAGCCCTTATACGAGCCCCCTGACCCTCTGTGAGTCAACATGCAGGACGATTCCACCCACAGGTGCACAGCAAAGGGCTTTGCTTCAAGGGCAACGGCGACTTTGAACCCAAAAGGCAAGTTATTTTCTTTGCCAGCTCCCCGCAGCTCCTTGGGCACATTCCAGGCCGCGCACAAGAGCATCAGGTTACAGAGGCTCTGATGGAAATCTTACCCCTGCTAATGCAAGGCAGAAATCGCCAGACCTGAACAAAACAGCCCCTGATAGATGGACTAACACAATTTCTAGTTACCAGCCCCGGCCGTGGCCAAGCCTTGCGTTCGCCTTGAACCCGGAGAATCACTTCCATTGACAGTGTCTACACGGACCTCAGCAGCAGCGCTGCTGGCTCAGGGAGCCTTGGCCGCAGTCCACCCTGCGATATGGCAGCAGGAGAAGCTGAAACGATGCCAGGGAAAACACTCCTGGGGCCCCCAAACGTTCCGTGGGCTTCATGGGATCGGTATGGCCGAGTAAACAGCACCCCCAGGGCTTTCTTCATGATCTAACTCCTTCGGTAAATTAAGGAATTTTTCCAGAAGCCCGAGGCTCAGTAAATATTTCTGACAGTCTTCAAATTGCAGTTAAGCCCAATTCCCCCAGGAGTTCCTGGGTTTCCTTTACATGAAAGGTTGTTCTTGAACGTCTCGAGGTTGGTAACGTGGCTGTTAATTTTGCCCTGTTTATTAGGCATCAGTTTCAGGTGCTATCTGATTTATCTTCTGAGTGGGCGCTACCCACCTGCCTTGCAGAAGGAGCCGGAGCGTAGCCAAGGAGAAAAGCCCTGGTATGATAAATGCTAACAGGGGCTCATTTGCAGCGGTGAGTGAGTGCATGGGTTTTTTGCTAGACTACCCTCTGTACTTCCCTGTATTTGTTTTTTAATTAAAAAAAGAGGAACGAAAGAGAAGAAAGACACCATGGCTACACTCTGTCCACCAGGAGGAATTTCCAGCGACCCTGACACACATCAGGCATTAATTTAGGAATTCAGTGAACTCAGGTTTGGGAAACGGTTTTCTTTCCCCCCCCCCCCAGAAATAACACTTCACTTTATGAGCCCTGCCGAAAATGCACCAATAGTCAAAACGACTGGCAAATGATTTATAACACTTCACCGGTGAAATGTAGTCTTTCACCTGAAGAGTTCAGGAGCCCCCTGGGTCCATTGTAACCCATTCTACAGGCGGGGAGCAGAGGGTATGGGTGGCCACGTGTGGCTTGAGAAATGTCACAGGCCTAAAGGTCAAGTACACAAATACGAATTTTGGTCCAGAGCTCCACTTCCTAAAAGCCACTTTTATTCTCTCTGCTTTCTAATCATTTCAATAATTTCCTCTAAGAACCTTTATTTGGGTTAACTCAAAGGACGGTCAATAGGTACTCTTGTGCCTTTTAAGAAGACAAGAGAGAAGATATACCTAAACTAACTGAAGTGGGGTACTTGAATGCCACCAGATTTAACAAGAAATGAGAAGGGTGGTTGGGTCTACTTGGAGAATCACAAACAGCGGAATTTCAGAAGCGAGAAGTGACATGAGTGAAAGGAATCCTGATGTCAGCTTTCTTATAATGAGAAAAATAACCTCTCCTCCCCCAGCCCCTGGGCAACGTAGAATGTTCTGGGCCAAGGGCTAACCTAGTGTGTAAGGAGGGCTGGGGCTTCTCACTGCAGCTGCCGCTTCACTTGTCATTCCCGCCCCTTTTGTCTGCTTCTCAGGCGGCGGCTTCTGTTTTCTTCTGTTTCCGGTGTGCGTGCCTGAGAAGCTTGCAGACAAAACGCAGCTCAAATCTGCCTGGCCAGAGGAGGTTAGACAGAAAAAGGGGGCGCAGAGGAGAAGCCAGGGAAAGGGGTTCCTTCTGACTGTGGGCTTGCAGGAAGCCATTAGCCTCTGTTTTCTTAATAATAACGGGAGAAGAAGGGGTACTGAGGGTTGTCATGGGGATTAGAAGAGACGTGTGATGCACTGAGTAGGGTGCCTGGTGCGCCCAAAGGGACGGGTAACATTACTGATCAATCGCAGCACTATGTGGCTCACAAGAGGATCTGGCTTTGTTCAAAGGCATCAAGTGTTCTTGCATAAATCCATCCAAACACCTACCAATGGCTCTTAAATGACAGCCCCTCTCCCTCCACCGCCTTCTGGAAGTCACGATCCCCCTCGCTTTCTGTCCATGGAAGTGTTTGGGCTGTTCAACATGAACGAATGTCTCCTAACTTTTGTTCATCGTTCCTATTTAAAGATAGACCCCTCTCTCCTTCCCCAACTAGACTGACAACCGCAGGAGGACATAACTGCGCCTTACTTACCTTCCGTGTTCCCAGCACTGAGCTTGATACCGGCAGTGAGAATGCACTTGACAGATGTTTAAATGAACGAACGAAAACAATACCACCACCACCAGAAAACACAGAGCCAGCACTTCCCCCCACTGTGCTACTGAGCTGTCCACTCACTTATGGACGAACCCACCAGTTACCAAAAACCCAAGTATGCCGCTTACCTTCTCCAGATGTAGGTTTATCCATCGAGTGAAGGTCCTCTTCTGCACATTTTCCCTCTCAACTGGAAACAAAGAAATGCTATTAGCTGAGCGAAAAGAAATCCATGAAAACTCCCGCCCTCCGCTTCCCAAGGGGGAGCCTAGGTGGATGGAGACAGGGCCCCGGAGGGTCCACGTATGAACAGGAAGGGATTTAGCAAGGGGCTCGGTGGCACCTAGAATCCATTTTCCCCAGGGCCCTCCACCCCCGAGCATCTGAAATGGATTAAATACCCACGAAATCAGACACACAGAACCAAATGTTGTACGCAACCTAATGTGAGCATTTGGGCATCAGACTCTCCAGCTTAAGGAGAGGCAAATGGAGGACACAAATGAAAACCACAAGGCGCCTGGCTGCAGTGATGGAGCTGGGGTGCTGGGACAGACGGGGCACAGGGCTACGGGAGGTCAGTGGGTAGGGACTGGGATGGCGCTCTGGAAGGTGCCAGAGTGTGGTGGGACGGATACGACACTCCTGGTTTGGACTCTTAGCCCTGTCACCTCCCAGCTTTGTGTCTTTAGGCGAGTTCCTGTACCCATGTCTGATCTGCCTTAAGATACCTGCCATCCTGCAAGTCAGTTCAACACAGTCCCTGGCACAATGGCTGCTCTCCTTTTTTCTTTGCTGCTGTTATTTTGAGACCCAGGGGACACCCGACACCCTTCAGGAAGGGAGGGTTCTGTGGGAGCCTGTTGAGTCAGAGCCCCCGTGAGCCAGGGGGACACAAACCAGATACAGACCCCTTCTCCCAGGGGACAGCATTTCCCAAACAGCTTTCTTAGGAAAGCTCTTTACTTTTCAAGGGTTAAGGCCATCTACCCAGCACTAATTGTGACCTGGACACTTTGTTTCCATTAATCTTTAAACCTGACAAGACCGCCTGCAGAGTAGAAACTATTATTTTACAGGTGAACAAAATGGGGCTCAGAGGGGTACCATGACTTGCCCAGGGCACCTGCTGGAGACAGGCAGAGCTGGGTATCGCCCCCAGGTCTGTCTGTCCCCCATTGGTACCCTGGAAAGGGAATGTCTGCGTTTGAACCCCAGTTCTTCCAATTACGGCAAAGATATCTGCAATAGTAGCGATAATGATTAAAAAAATATGTACCAAGCGCTGGTTATGTGGCAGGAACCCATCTAAGCACGTTACCTGCATTCACTAATTTAATCCTATTGCCTCAGAGGCAGGGACTATTATAACCTTCAGATGGGAAAACTGGGGTACTTGTCCAAAGTCACACAGTTACTAAAGTTATCATTCCTGTTTTACAGATGAACAAAATGAGGGTCAAATAGCAAATATGCAGCAAAGTTGGGACTCGGATTCTGTGCTTTTCCCACTCCCTCCCAAGCTCTGTGGCATTAGCTGGCTTGGCGTCCTAGGACCCGGAGGGCGTTTCTGCAATGGGTGGCAGTGCCAGCGATGGGCTTGGGTGCTGGGTGCGCCTTGCAGCAGCCCCTGAAGCTTAGGCGGCTATGTCTCGGAGGAAGAAATGTCAGCGCCAGATGACTCCCAAAGTACCAAGTTCTAGATTTCAACATGTTGGAAGAACACATCACAGATGCTTAAAGCCATTTCATGTTTCTTTAGCAATAAGAAAATGAGAGGCAATTTATCTCCTGGGGGAGAGAAAAAAAAAAAGGCTCCAGTTTTCTGTAACAACTATAGTTCTTTCTTTCTCTCGGCCTCATTATTGGGTAGATAGTGGTGCCTATAAATCAAATTTTAATATTGTGCCTTTCAATCTTTTTAATTGAAGAGCCAGCAGACAGTAATTATGCTTTATATGACTGCTTTTCTCTCATTTTCCTCCTTTTTTATAAGGGAAGGTTCCCTGGCAAGTAGGCATTAAGGATTAAATATCTAATTCCAGTAAACTGTTTCGTGGGTAGGGAGAGGAGGGTGAAAGGAAAGCAGTTGAGAGAAATGATGCAGGGAGTGGGGCATTTGCTGAGGGCCATGAGTTATAGAGTCTCAGAGCTTTCCGCAAGATTGGGGAGTACACTGCCTGCAGCCCCATTCGAGAGCTTTCTGCCTCGTCAGCTTTTTCTATAACAGTTTAGTTACCATCCCTCACAATGGGCACTTTCCAGTTTTTCAGGGTTATCAACAGCGCAGGAACAAGCATCCTTGTACAAAAACGCCCTGGTATGTGGTTCTTTATACAAAAGCGCATGAATGTATTTCTCATGCTTGACAACTACAAGTGGAACTGCTGGGTCTTAGTGGTAGGCACATTTAAAATTTTAATAGCTACTTCCAAATTGCCCTCCCCAAAGGCTGCCCCAGTTTATACTCTCACCCCCCAGCTGTCTTTAAACAAGTTTATGGGGATTGTAAAGTATTTACACACACATTCAAACACTCAGGCTGGTTTCTCCACATGGCTTCAGAGAGAGCAAAGTATGAAACAGAAGTGCATTCAGTGAAAGCCTGAGAGAACCTGGGTTAGGCTGTCGGTTTAACTGTGCGGAAAGGTGTAAATGAGAAAGTGGGTGTCTGTTAGTCTATATATGCCTCATTCATCCATCCATCCATCCATCCATCCATCCATCCATCCATCCATCCATCCATCCATCCATCTATTCCCCCTCCCAGCTGGTACTTATTCAGTGATTATTACAGGCTAGGAAGTATGCCAGACCCTGCGGGCACAATCAGAGATAAAGAATTAAACATTCACAGAATCTGCACTACAAAAAGTCATAGACAAGTAGGAGAGACAACATGGACTCCACAAAGCACATATGCAAAGAGAGATGAATTAGAAATTTTGAGGGCTGATGAGATGGGAAGAGGGGATTTCAGACCCCATGGGGTATTTTTTCAGAGGTCCTAAGAGGACCCCACAGTAGAATTAGGACCCAAAGGGACTCCTGAAGGCAAGGACAACATTCTGACCCTGCCGTGACCCACAGCCCACATCTGGGAAGCTTCAGTTCGATTCCAGCCAGGGCCAGTGGGCGGATCTTAGCACAAGTCCACTTTGACAGCAAAGCTGACCCACGGGAGGACAAGGTGGTGACCTAAGACACCAGGGGACCATGAGACTAAATCACAAACTACTGATGAGTCCCAAACTGAAATCGGGAATGGAGACCAGGTTTTCTGGACCTGAAACTGGGACATATCACTCAATACACAGGAGAGAGAGAGAGAGAGAGAGAGAGAGAGAGAGAGAGAGAGAGAGGCGGTGCAAATTTGGCCTGCCCCAGAATATGCACTTGAGAGCCCACATCATTAGCCGCGTGACCTTGGGAAAGTTCATAACTTTCAAAATACCTTTGCCTCAGTCTCCCCTCTACAGAAGGAGGGTAGCTGGGCTTTCCTCACAGGCATGCTGTGAAGATTCAATGGGGTCACCCAGAAAGGCGCCCCCATAGCTGTTCCATGAGGCTCACGTTCCCCGGCAGCCATGGCCCCACAGCACACCCTGGACTTGGGGCTATTTTGTCTGGTGTCTCGACACAAAGGTCTGACACGTTCATGGTTTTCTCCATTTCGAAATACCCACCCCCTATGCTGCCGGCCTTCTCTACTTCTGGCCTGCCAAGACTCCATAAACTTTATATAGTTTCCATAAATCCAACGGCCCCTTTTTTCCACCGCACCTATCACGTTGTAAAGGTGTAGGAAACCATTTCTCTGGAAGGGTCTGGCCCTCTCACGCAGTGTTTGTGGGGCCCGGTGTGGGTTTACTGGGCAACAACAGGGTAATAGCAGTGCCGTAAAATCACCGTGCCTGGCTGGCCGGGGTGCCCGAGTGCCAGGTCAGGATGGAGGAGACGGGCCCAGACCTCCAGGGACAGAGACAGACAGGGACACCCAGCCTTCAGGCTCAACTCCACCTTCTAAAATCCCCAGGCGTGGCTGTGGCCCCTGCTTTTCCAAAAACAGACAACGTGAAAATGAGACGTGTGGCATCCCTCTCCTCTCCAGGCCACCAGTGCGTGTTGGGAGCCACAGACAGAGGGACATGGCTCCGGGGGCTCCACTAGACTCATTTACACTTGTGGCCCTCTTTCCTTCTGTCCCCACTCCCCTCAGACCTCAATCTTACGTAATATTCCCTCTATAATATTTCTGCTCTTCCCT
>NW_017731419.1:1857212-1920906 GCF_001890085.2 Hipposideros armiger
CACCCACCCACACAAACACAGCTAATGCACGTAGGTAGATATTGCTGTACACAATTCCAGTGTGATCAATAAATGACTCGGCATTTCTCAAAGCACGGCCCATGAATCACTAACATCAAGAGCTTCTGGGGTGACAGCTAACATGGTAATTCCGGGACCCCATCCATGACCTCTCTAGGGCCCAAGGTATTTTAACCAGCTTGGCGGGTGACCACAGTGCACGGTTTGCGAACCTGGGTCTTAACTGGGAAGGGGCAGGTGGCACAGTTCTTTGGTTATCTTCGGGAAGAGTAGAGAATGCAATGGGAACATCACCTGTCACAGGAGAAAGAGCGGGCAGTCTGGGGCTCGCGCATGACCATAGGATGGGGACACAAATACAGCTCCCAAGCTGGCCGCCATTATGTGCAATATCGCTTACCGAACCTGGGCAAAAACAAGTCATTGCCTTTTCTTTTTTGTCCAAAGGGCTCTTCCTGATCGTGCCTTTAGTCACTGAATTCATGCAGCTGGGCGTCTCTGATTCTCCTGAGAGATGAACCAGAATTTACCTAGGAGGCCTGAATTCCCGCAGGGGAGACTTATCCTGGGACGTCCATCTAGACTAGTCAGTAGGGAGCATTTGTTTCCAGCTTCACAGGCGCTGCCTGGGTAGGAGGAGGGAGGCAGATGGGACAGCTTCATCTGTGACCTCATCTCTAAGCCACAAGCCCAGGAGGCAGAGCGGCGCCGGCTGGGTTGGTGCAGACCTTCGGGCAGCTCACCCGACCTGCCACTGCGACAAAGACTCCAGGTGAGCTACAGCACCACTGCTCAGGGACAAAAGGCTCACTGCCCCTCCACCACTGAAGCTGATGTATAGGAGGCAAGATGCAATTTAGGGAGACCACCCCATCGAGAACCTGTGAAGGCCTTGAAAGCAGCAGCTGGGGCCTGACAGCAGGGGTCACCGCTTCCTATGCAGAGCACCAAAAGCAGGAACCATGCTACCTCTTTGGCAAGCCTCAGGACATTCCTGGAAAGCTGGTCTAGCCCTGCCCCCATTTCACAGATGAGGAGCCTGAGGCACACAGAGTTTAAGTAGCTTGGCCACTCAGTGGAAGATCGGGATTTGAACCTGGGCTCCAGGGTGACACTGCCTGATGTGCCTCCCACACATTTGCAGGGTCCTCCTGGCTTCTCACACGAATCCCCTGGGAGCTCCACTCCTCAGCCAGGCTGGTAGGCTCAGAGCCCCACCTCCAGGAAGTACTCCTGCCTTCTGACTGCCCTCACCCTGGTTCCCATGCTGGGGAGTGTACAGGTTGGAGCCCTCAAGGCCTAGCCCTCAGCCAGGGGTGCTCAACCAGGGGTGTCTCTGTCTCCAGAGGGCATTAGGCGTGGCTGGAGACATTTTTGATTGTCATGACTGAGGGGGTGTTCTACTGGCATCTAGTGGGTACAGGCGAGGGCTGCTGCTCAACACTCTACCCAGGACAGCCTCTGACACAACACAAAATGACCCGACCCTGAATGTCAGCTGTGCCAGGGGTGAGAATCTCTTCAAGGTACCTGTGTGACCACCACAGGTTGCTCCTACCTCAGCCTTGTACCCCATGGCACACAGAGATAAGTTTCAGCAAATAAGAGGGCTCTCCTCTGAGAGACCTTGAACAAGGGAGGTTCTGCTCTCAGGGCCTCGGTTTGCCCATCTGTACAATGGGAATCATTGTACTGACTCCCTCATGAGGATCAAATGCATGCGAGCTGTCTTTACCACACCATATGCAGGCAGCTGACAGAGAGTCCACCAGCTTGACTGTCACCGGCCCATACATGGGCACCTACCGCCCACGGACAGTGCCCAGAGCAGCCAGCATTCAGGTGGCCCCTGCCTGTCCCTCCAGCCTTTGCTGCTGGACCCCCAGGAGCTGAGGCCGCTCCAAGAAGGGGCCCAGCTCGTCTGGACGCGGCCGGGGCCCCTGCCCGGTGGTTTCACTCCTTCCCCCGTCTTTCAACACCTCCCAGAAACACAACCTCATTACATGGCCCCATGCTGGTTCACTTGAGAAATAAAACTCAGAAACAAATTAAACGGCAATTTCGTTTCAAACAGGAGAGGGGCCAGGCTTCAGGAATACCAGGCCGACGCCCTTTGGTTCCGACTCCTGGGGGCCACTTCCCCCCACCGGCTCTGGCAGTATTAAAGCTGAGGCCTCCATGTGGTTTGCACCAGCCGTGATTTTGCATTTAATTTCCTTTGTTTTTCCTTCCCAAATGTTTGCTCTGACCCAAGTCCCTTTTATCGAGACGTTGGTAATAAAATGCAAAACCCTCGTTGGGACCACAGGCTAAGCAGCACGCAGCGCCTACAAACAAGAGAGCAGAGAAGTGGCGGCCAGAGCTGGCAGAGCCCTCTCACCCTCTCTGGTTCCTCCGCAGCCTCCTCTCCTTTGTCCCTGTGCAGGCCGGGGATGTGCCCAGGGGCATCAGGACAGAGAGGGAGTAACTAACCTGCTCAAGCCGGCACAAACCGGTGGTCTCCCCCATCTGCGCCCGTAGAGACTCAAATAAAACTGCCAAGCTCATTCTAACTGGGGACTTAAATCCAATTCTCTCACAGGTCCCAGAGGCCACCAATTAACATACCACGCTCTGCACTGCTGTGCCCCTGCCTCTCAGCTGCTCCAAAACACATAACCCAGGGCTCCAAAGGGCTAGTCCCAATTACACACCAAATTAAGTTTTAAGCTCTCTCTATATAGGGCTGGTGCCTGTAACTTAAATAAAAAATAAACCCACTCTAGTTTTTTTTTCTGAGAGTGATTCTGTCTAACCTCAGTGCTAAACCTCAGCCCACCTTGATTTATGACAGATGACGCCAGCCAGCCATAAAAACCCAAGCTGAGGAAAAGAGATTTTAACATCCACCCAGATGGGTAGACCGGGGTGACATGACCAACCCGGGGAGACTGCCCGATGTGAACAGCCGAAATCGAAACGGGGATTTAAGTGTGTTGCACCGGCCATTCACACACCCATCCAGGCGGCAGACATCGATGAGTACACTTGCCCAGCGATAATAAGATGTGGACTTTGTCCCTCGTGGGCTTCCTTTGCCAGGTTCCAGAAGGAAGGATGGAGAGTGAGGGAGAAACAGGGAAGGAAAGAAAGAAAGAAGAAAGGAAAGGGAGATGGAAAAATATTCTCTTCACATACCATGAAGCCTCACCTTCATGGGCCCCTGACACCACAATCTCTGGGGGACTGAACTTTCTTCTGGGGACCACAGTTTTTCATGATTTTATTTTTTTTATACCAGTGTTTTTGTGAAAGTATTCTGGCTTCTGAACACAAACTTGAATAACTTCTAAAGCAGTTTTTTCTAAATCATATCCTACAGAGGACTACTAGTTCTAAAACACCTCTCAAAAGAAGACCTCAATATGTCTGGGAAATATGGCATATTTCTCCTCTCATGGATATTTATGACCAGTATATTAAAGGCTCTACTAAGTCCTGCAATAGAGAAATTGGTTTAATGCGATCTCAACTAAGCTCACTTGAAGCCAGACCCCCTTTCTGTGTAAAACTAATCACAACTTCCTTGTAGAATCCTGCATTGGAAATCCAAAGAGATGTTCATTAACGGCGGAAGATGTTCCCACTGGGTCCTCCCAGCCAGCGAGTTAGGCAGCCATACTTCCTGTGACAGAGAATACAAACGTGTTCACCAAACCCTGTTTGTTGCCTTTTCCTCTTGGGCACACAGACCAACTACATTTCCCAGCCTCCTTTGCAGGTGGCAGGGGCTGGTGGAATGTGGGTGGGTATAATGTGTGCCACTTTCCTCCATGCCTTGTGACCACTACTCAGAGGCAACACAAGGGGCAGAGAGGGAGACAGAGGTACCAGGGGGAAGGAGTCTGGACTCCTCGGTCTCCCCTTGGATAAGGATCACCCAGTAGAGATGTCCCAGTAGGAATACCATTGCTGGACCCTTGGGTGAGTGAGAACTACATTGTCACTGAGTTAGCCCACAGTCATTTTGGGGTTGTTGCTACAGCAGTTGCCCATGCTGGCTAATGCCGGTCTTCAGTGAGAACCCCACTGCAAGGAAGGGAGGAAGGAGGAAGTTAACATTTCCAGGCAACGAGAATCACTTGACATCCGCCATTTAAGCCTCACGGCAACCTCGACAGGTAAGAAATGGGGCTTCCTGTGTGGATGTGGAAACGGTCTCAGAGAGGAAGGGGCGTGCCTCGGCACTTGGAGGTATAGCTCAGAGAAGAATGTCCCTGCCTAGTCCCTGCACGCCAAGACCCTCTCCACCGCAGCACGCTGGACGGGCTGATCCCCTGCAAAGTAAATCTTATTGAAAAACCCTCATGAAGAATCTGTCTCATGCCCAGGTTAGCTCAACTGCAGAATAAAGGCTGACCTGGTGTTTTGTCTCTTAGGAACAGGGCTTAACAGGCCTAACAAGAAGAATTAGCCCAACCTCTTAGATTCAGCTATTTTTTTTAAAGAACATTAAAAGCACTCAACTTCATACAAATGACCTTGATTTGCATTTTTAAGTACATTGGCCTGAAAAAACCCCACACTCACCCTTTGCATACCAATGTTTTGATGTCCATGCAAAGGCCAATCAGCTGCAAGAACCTCTAGTAGTAGGGTGACCAACTGTCCCAATTAGCCCAGGACTAAGAACTGAGGGGGATCCTGGAACACAGGACGTTCAGTGCCAACCCTGGAAAAGTCCCACGCAAACCGGGATAAGTTGTACATTCTAGCTAGTACACCCAGGAGTGTGTCCAGGAGAGCAGGCCCTGAAGGGGCAGCAGCTGAGGGGGTAGGGGAGTGGGGGGCCCTGGGAACCACCTGGGCAAAAGACAGTGAAAAGCAAGGTGGTTAATATTTGCAAGGTGGTTAATATTTTTAAGGTGATTAATATTTGCAAAGGATAAAACAAACTGTGAAATTCCCATTTACAACTTCTACCTGCCAACAAAAAGTGACACCAGCATGAATTGCAATTCCTATGCTGAGCAGGAGAAGTAATGACTGGAAACTGTGATGGGGAAAGGCAAGAGGTGTCAACTTCTCCTGGAGCTTGAAGTGTCACCAACATTTCATGTTAATTAGCATGAGCGATCAGAGGTTGCCTAAGCCAGAGCCCGGGGACTGAGTTGTGACAAGACGACAAACATGAGTGCTTTACACACCACTGGTTCCTTTGTGAGATGCATTTGTTTGAAAACAGACAAAAGTTATCTACTTACGCAAACGATCCAAATGTACACACTCATACATGCCTGTGTGTATGTGTGCATAGGCATACGTACACACACACAGACACAGACAGACACACACAACACACACACACAGCCCTCACCATAACATGGTTCACCTTCAACCTTCTTCGGGACATTGAGTCCTCAGGGTCACTGGAGAGGTTTATCATTACAAGGTCTCCCTTATCAGACCTCAAAGGCAGCACTCTGACATTGAGGTCAAGGCGGATTATTGTCACTGGTTGGAAACTCCGTAGAATGGCAAATTCAGTTTCATAATCTGAAAACAGCCACTGAGACTAGATCAGAGATTCTCAACCCTGGTGGCACGTGAAAGTCGTCTGGGGAAACCAAAAAATATGCCTAGGTTCCATTCCACACTAATTGAATCTGAATCCCTGAGGGCAGGGGCCCAGGCCTCTGCATTAATTTAAAGCTCCCCAGGTGTTGCTGGCTCTCAGCCAGGCCTGAGGACCACTGCTCTAGGCCAGGAGTGGGCAAATTTTTCCTGTCAAGGGTCAGATAGTAAATATTTTAGACTTTGTGGGCCATCTGTTCTCTGGCGACTAGTCAGCTCTGCAGTTGTGATGGAAAGCAGCCAACACAACACATAAACGGGCATGACTGTGTTCCAATAAAACTTTATTTATAAGAACAGGCGGCGGGCCGCAGTTTGCCCTGCCCTGCTCTAGACGCCACAAGCAACAAGCACTATTGCCAGATTTAAGCAGCCATTCTAGGTCTTACTGTAACGCTCATGGCCTAACTTTCAACATTCGGTTTCAAGGCATCACAAGCAGGGGTTTGTTTGCGCGCTGCCTACTGTCATAAGAAAATCAAACAGCAGCGGCAGGATGGATGGGGCAGCAGGGATGTGTGGGAAATAAAAGCAGAAAACCGAGTGTTCCGTGCCTGCAAGTCAGAGAAATCCACTTGGATTTTCTCCTCCCGTCACCAAAACCAGTAAGAAAAGTCGCATTTGGACAGGCAACCCGGCCTTCAAGTAATTCTTCCTTTTGTTTTCCTTCCTCAGCAACTGGAACCTACTCCTCTCCCTCTGCACCCCCTACTGAATGTCCCCTTTGTCTGGGGAATCCAAGGGGACACGGAGAAGAAAACCGACCCCAAACAATCATCCCTGATCTATGTTTCTTCTTCTTTTGTAATGTTTAAATGGAAATAGGTTTTAAAAAAAATCAAGCAAGACTCCTTATAGGTAAAAGTTCCCAGTAGATCAAATTTTGTTCAAGGAGAGGAATCTTCTCCCCCATTTTCTCAGCACCACAAGGAACCCAGAGTTATTCCGCCCATCAGAACACTCGGCAATCGCGTTTACTGATGGGAGAAACCCTTACATACCGAGGATAGCTCCCACCCAACACCGCCATCAAAGTGGTCGCCCGGAGTTGGCTTGAATGCCTCCTGGACGAGGCGCTCAGTACCTGTCCAAAATCAGGCTTCCAATATCTCAAAATGTGTCTTGTGGAAAAAAGGAAAGTTCAGTGGGTACAACGAGGGTGCCCTGAAGTTAGGAGCTAGGGGATGGCAGCTTTCAGCCCTGTCTCACCCTGGCCTTTGGGCTCAGTGGGACCCCTGTACTTTTCCCAAAGTAAATGCAACTTTTTAGCTTAATCACGATCCTGTGGGTTTCTGTTAGTTACAATTAAAAGCATCCTCACTGATTTCTTCAACAAGCAACCACAAATGAACGGGGAGCAATGAAGGGAAACCTATATTTTAAAAAAGGCATCAGGGACACGGACCAATTTCAATGCGTGGTCCCTATTTGGATCTCAACTCAAACAAACTGTTTTAGAAAAGTAATTGTATACTGAAGGTTCTAAAACATAACTAAATAAGTTCTTAGAAAAAATATAAAATGTCAAAATTGGGGCAAGAAGAAATATGGAATTTAAATACATCAATAGATGTTTTTTAAAAAAAAAAAAGCAACAACCGGGCCGGCCGAGTGGCGCGATGGTTAAGAACTCGCTTGGGATGCCAGAGGGCCACGGTTCGGATCCCACATATGAGGGCCAGTGACACTGCCCTCCACAGCTAAGATGCTGAACAACAGCTCAACCTGGAGCTGGGCTGCCATGAGTCGCTGGCAACGGCGTGGGCTGCAGTCCCTGTGGCAGTGGATTGCCATGGGCTACCATGTGTGGCCAGCAGCCAGCGTGAGCGGCCAGCAGCCGCAGTGAGCGGCTGTCCAGAAGCCGGCGACTGATCTGCCTCGCCAGAGAAGAGCACAATGATGGTGCCAACTTGGGCCAGTGAAGCAACGTCCTCCACAACTAGATTGAAGAACAAAACGACAGCAACTTGTCTGTTCCCCTTTCCTCAATTCCCCAGCACTGTTCCCATCCCCCCAATTCCCCAATAAAAAAAATCTTTAAAAAAAAAAAAAAAAGCAACAACAAACAGTCCTTAACTCAAACATTCCCGATTCCCAATTTACAGATGCACTGACCAAGTCAGGAGCAAGTCAGGTCATCCATCTAGTGACAGAGCCTGGCCCCAAAGCCTGCGTCCTGTCACACAGTGCCGCCTCCCGACCTGGCCCCTGATGGGGACGCCTACGTCACAGCTGACTCACAGGCTTCCCAGTAAACCAGGACGGAAGTCATTAGCGAAACTATTCTTACTCCTTCCAATTTAGGTCACTACCTGCTGCAACACTGCCTGCCACCTTGGTGGGTCCCCCTGCAAGTGGATGCACACTTTTGGCAAGGTGTTATTCGCAAGGTCACATATTTTAGTCAGTTCTCCCCTTCTCAACAACAATGTCTGTATGGGAAGTACCCTATCTTTAAAGTCGAACAGCCATAAAGGGGCTTCCTTGTGGCAGAGGGCCTGAAGGTGGGGTGAGCTGGACTGGCAGACTGTTGCTTTTACTATCTGCTGGTCAGTATATTTTATTTTTAAAACTATGTGTGTGTATTTGATAGAAATTTTCAGTTTTAATTTTAAAAATTGCTATGTACTCCACCCCGTGCATGGTGCAATATTTCTGATCTAGTATCCTCAATACCATCAAGGGGGAGTGTTTACAAATGTAATGTCTGACAAAGGAATTTTCTGTTTATAAAATTAACACCTATAACAACAACAACAACAACAAATTGGAACATACAATAGAAAGAAAAGAGTCACATGGATTAAATTATTTCAAAACAGTTTATTTCCTTCCATTCTTTCTTTTACATTTTGTTTGGTTTGTTTTTTGCTTGTTTTAACATAATTCTGACCATATTATGTGGTGTCCTATGTGCTTGACACTGCTGCTTGCCTCCCTAGTATCTTTTCTCACCTTTCCTAAATGCTAGTAATTTATTATTATTATTATTATTATTATTATTAATCTTGCTCCTTCTCCATCACTATTTATTAGCCATGTTGGGTGAGGAGGGCAGGTAGCTTGTTTTTTAGTTTATAGGCACAAGGAACCAGACATGCTCAAGCCTGATGGGGAAACGGATACAGCCCTTCATGATCCTGGATTTTGAGCTCTGGCTGCGACAACAGAGTGAAACTTTGTGACATTCCCCTTGAGAAGAAAGTGAATGAGTTTTTTGGTTTGTTTTGTTTTATTATTATTTAGCTGAGCCATCCTGCCACCTGTTGGCAGCTTAGCAGCAGCTCAGCTCGGGCCAGGCATCGAACCGCTGTTGCTCAGAGCTCAAACTCTTGAGCAAGCTCTTAACCAACTGAGCCACTCGGCCGGCCCCTTTATATATCGTGAATGAGTTCTGATATGAAAAGAAGGTTAGGTATGGATGTTGGGTAGTTAATGGGTGAACTATGGCAGACCCTGCTGGTTGCCTTGCCAATATCTATTCTTTCCTTTTTCTCAACTAACAGAATCCTAATTTTGAGTCAGCAATCTGCCTCATTTAAAAATGATCATTTCCCAGCCTCCCCTGCAGTTAGGGGTAGTCATGTGACAAAGTTTGGCCAATGAAGTGGAAGTGGAAGTTCGGGGGTGAGGTTTCTAGGAGTGTTCTGAAAAGGGGAGGGGAGAACGCTCATGTGTGTCCCTTTTCCTTTTTCTTTAACTCTCTGGCTTCCTGTAATGAAACTGTAATGTTGGAAAACCTAGCAGCCACTGCTAAGAATGATTGAGCAAGTAACTAGAAGTAACCAGTTCCTCGATGGCCCTAATGAGCCCCAGAACTGGCCCCAGGATGCTTATCTCCAGGCTTCATTGTATGAGACAAATAAATCCTCTTTGATGAAGTCACTGTAAGTTGGGTTGTTACTTGCAGATGAATATAATCCTAACTGATACCATACGTATCTTCTTGCTATTGTAAACCCATCATTGGTGTTGAACAAAACGCTTACTCAACCATATCCCCATTGCTGGATAGGTAGTCCCTTTTTTTTTTTTCCTGCCTGCTTTAAATACTTCAGTATAAGCACTTTTATGCATAAACCTGTGGGCCCTAACATTTCTATAGCACTTTACAGTCTGCAAAACACTCTCGCCTCCATTCTCTCATGAAGCCAGAAGAAAATGATTCACCATAAGACGGTCAGCAGCCAAATTATAGGCAACAAGCTCTCCGTGGTCCTCTCTCTCTCCTTTCTGTTCCCCCAATATCCAAGTTCTGCTCAAAAAAACCATCCAATGCCTCTCTCGGTTCCTCGCTTCCAAGATGACCAAGAAAAGAAGGAAAAGTGATCGTGCCAAAAAGGGCCGTGGCCATGTGCAGCCTAAGCATTGCACCAACTGCACCCAATGGCGCCCAAGGGCAAGGCCATTAGGAAGTTCGTCACTTGAAACACAGAAATGCAAGGCTATTCCCAAAGCGAGTGTCTCCACCGCCTATGTGCCTCCCAGGCTGTGTGAGAAACCACATTACTGTGAGTTGTGCCATTCACCCAAGGTCGTCGGGAATCGCCCTCGTGAAGCCTGGAAGGACGGAACGCCCCACCTCCATTTGGACTGGCGGGTGCCACCCCACGACCCCCACCAAAGCCCTTGTAAGGAGCTAAGTCTTTACGAACTGAAGAAATAGTGTCTGGGTAAACAACTAAAACGGAAATTATACTTTTTTTTAAAATCCAACTTCAGTAAATAGTGGTTGCTGAGCCCAACCGAGAAATGAAAAACAACTCCAAATCATGGAGAGCTTGGGCCGTGTCATCCAGGTTCTCAAGCCCTGCAGATTAGCCCCACTGCAGGATAACCTGTGAGGCCAGGAAGCCTGTTTCTAACGGCAGGGCACAAAGAACAAACGAATGCAAGCCATGAAAGCATAAGAAAGGGTTTGTAAATACTGTGTATTGGTTGGGGCCTCTGGACAACATGCAGGCATTGGACAAAAGCCTCAGAGATAATGAGACAAATGTTTGTGCGTGTGTGTGTGTGGGGAGGGGGTGTGGGGTGAGGGGGTGGGCCGGTGGAGCAGCAGGGAGACTGGGAAGGACATGTATTAGAAAAGGTGACAAAGATTGTGAGATCTTGAAAAGGCATTAGGAGAGGGCTGGCTCTTAACGACAATACAGGAAATCTGTTGCAGGGACCACCTGGAACCAAACATCACCCTCTCTAACCTCTAGGTTTCCTGAGTGCACGTTTTATTTCCCACGTGGTCTATGCACAGTCGGCGTCTGCAGACAGTGCTCCCATGTGGAAGGGGGAGGGGAGAGCCCTGAAGGGCCAAAGACAAGGTCCACCTTAGTTCTAAGACGACGATGGGAAAACGACCAGCGGCCATCTTGCATTCTGAAAAGGCTTGGTGCCTCTGCCCTGGTGGACGGGTCAGTTTGGCGGGTGGGTTCCAGTTATTCTGGCTGTAAACTGAATCTTGACTTCTCACTGACTGACCCCATAAACTCAGAGATGGGGTAAAAGAGACTCATCCCCCAGGCAAGCGGTCTTTGCACACGTTTAAACACATTTGTTTCTTACTTGTCCAATTCTGAATGTCTTTCAATTTGATGTTGTAAATACTGCTCCTTTATTACAGCACAAGGAGGAGCTGGTGTCAAAATCACGAAGCTCATCTGTCACCCTTGATTGTGGAAACTAGGAATCTATATTTGTTAAGCTCTGGGCACTGTGTGGGCACTTGTGAGGTGGGTATTAGTATCTCTATTTTACAGAGGAGGGTACCGAGGCTCAGAGAGGTGAGGGGATGCCATGGTCAGGATCACAAAGGAAAAAAAGAAAAGGAATTCCCAATATCTTGGCAGATTGGCTGGAATTCCTGGAGTGAGGCGTGTCACAGAGTTGGGCCTTTGTTGGTGAACAGCCCCTTCTCCCACTGCTCAATCACTTTTTTCATAAGCAGCAGCTGGCACCCTGCCAGGCCTGGTGTTTTTCCGAGACACATCCCTTTACTTTGCTGCTTTTCAAAGCTGCAGGCCCAGGTTCTAACTGGGGTCCAAGGGCGGAGCCAGGCCAGGGGTCTCTTCATGCAGAGAAGAGTTTTCTGTCCTTGACCCCTGCAGAGGAGGATTAGTGAGGCAAAGCCCAACTTGATTGAAAAATAACTTCCCTCCAGGCTGCTTTATGGCTTTGCACCTCTTCCTTCCAGCTCTCTCTGAGTCTGGCACCAAGACCGGCGGACCCAGGGTGGTCCTTCTCTCCAAGGGGCCGGAAATTACCAAAGGAGCACTGGTGGTACTGAGCAGGCCATCTCAAGTAGGGCAGCAACGTACTAATTTAAAAGTCCAAAAACGAGCGTGGCCAACCGGAAGAGGTCGAGGCATTGTGGTTCCACCACGCACTAGCTCTGTGACAGGGGCAAGGTGCTACCCCTCTGTCCCCATCTGTAAAGTGGTGGGGGGACAGTCCACAGCACTATGGGGTTGACGTAAGGATGAAGTGAGTGATGTGTTTACAAAGTGCTTAGCACCTGACACAGGGCGGTGACAGCAGATGGGCCGGCCCCAGCCCTGTGACTCAGTGAGTACACTTACATTCATCAGACCAGCCCAAGCCACCTCCCACCATCACTTCTGATTGGTACAGAACTTGTCCTTTCCCAAAGACAGGTCTGACTTTTGCCTTCGGCTTCTGGGAGGTCATACCCCACGGGAGTATCTTTGTTTAGGAAAGGTGCTACCCACATCGGACCTCAGTGTGGGGCTGGCCACTCCAGAAAGACCAACCATGGGACTACAAACAATAGTATAAACAGAGTCTCTTAAAATGGAACTGAAGGCACCATGTCAGGGGAACTGCCTTGCACTTTGTTAGGCCTTCCTTGCGAAGATAACAAGAAAACAGTTATTATGACTACTGGACTGCTGACTACCTGACTGAAAATTAAAAACAACTGTTTAGAATTAGCATCACTATGTTAGCTTATCTGCACCAATAGAAATGCTCTCCTACTACTGATGTAATTTCCCCCTTGCCCCTTCTTGTAAGTACCCCTTGCCTTTTGTCTCCTAATCGGAACGCTATTTGGGCTTCTGCCTGAATCAGTACTTCCTGAATAGCTGCTTTGACTGATCTCAATAAATGCACCTTGCCTCTCACTTTGAAAAGCTTTTTTATTTTTGGGTTGCATGGTTTAGGGTGGGGGCTGCGGGTCACACAGCACCGGCGGACTGGAGGCTCACTCCAACCACGTGGGCACTCCATCCATCAATCACGCCTACACAACAGAGTCCCAGTAAAAACTCTGGACACTGAAGCTCAAGCGAGCTTCCCTCGTGGGTAACATCCTGTGCCTACTGTCACATGCCAGTGGGTGGCTGTCACATGGAGGGTGGCATGAGTATAATAGCTTTCAGTGAGTACTGATGAATTATCCAACCTGAGGGTGGCTTGGGAACCCCTTGAACTTGCAGTTGGTATCAGAAATGAGGGCAGTCTTTTGTGGAGACTGTTCCCTCAAACTTTGGTGAACTCCAGGCAAATTCCCCAACACAAACCCTCCTGAGTTTCCTGCCCACTGTGACCCCCAACCACCCAAACCGGAAAGGACAAGGGGACAGAGGAAGGGGGCTTGTGCCCAGACTAAGTGGAACGCTTTCCAGAGGTAATTACATGGGGGCTTTGGTTTATACATTCATAAAACGGGACCCACAGTGCTTACCTCTCATGGCTGTTAGTCGCCCAAGGTCTCACAGCGAGGTAGCAAGAGCCCAGGACCAACTCTCCAGCCTAAGGCCTTCACACGCAGTCCCACTACCTCCCAGGGGGCTGAGGTCAGCATGGAGGTGAGACAGGCTCACCTTTCGAAGGAGGTCTCACTTGCCTGGAAAATGCCATTTTAATCATCACAGTTACAAATATCCCGTCTCATCTACATGCTGGACACACACAGGACAGTGTCACCTAACTTGCCTGGTCATGGCATAAGAATCACCTGGGATGCTCATTAACATGGCTTCCTAGGTCCAGGCCTGACTGATAGGATCCAAAGGCCAGTAGAGGAGTCTGGGAAGCTGCATGATTGACATCCCACTGTGGCTGCATCTCTCATGGGACAGACAGGGAACTGCTGTCCAGGTCATTGAAAGGGCCTGGGTTGCCCCTGGCAGCACCGCTGTTGAGCAAGTCACAAGTTCTGGGCCTTTGTTTCCCGATTTGTGCACTGGGGGTGATGATCACAGCTGTCCCTTCTCACTCATGGGTACGGCTGTGAAAATGACACACCTGGAACAGGCCCAGCACCATGACCCGGGAGCCAGTCACCCCCGAAGAGGAGCAGTGTACGGCACTTACTCTGCGCGCAGTAGGGCAGCCAGTTCTACTACAACGCTCGTTAGGAAACACAAGTGGGTGCCAATGAAATGGATGTACTGGGGGACAATTTCAGCACGGTGTGGATTTTGCATTTGCTGATGGACAACTGCTTCTTTGAGAAACACTTGATGTACACAGAAAGCTGCACACCTCATACCTGCACGATAGAAGCTAAACAGCCACATGGAACACACACACACACACACACACACACGCATGCACGCACACACACACACACGCATGCACGCACACAATTTGTGTGTGTGGGCCTCAAACATCTACCAGACCCTGTGAGGACACAGCGAGAAGACAGCCATCTGCAAGCCAAGGAGAGAGGCCTCAGGAGGACCAAACAAACCTGCCGGCACTTTGATCTTGGACTTCCCGCCTCCAGAACTGTGAGAAAATACATTTTTGTTGTTTGAGGGCCCTAGTCTGGGAACTCTGTTACTGCAGGCCTGGCTCTAATATACACTCTCCCTCACTACTTCACAAGTGCCCACAAGACTATGCTTCCCAGACCCACTTCCACAAACGAGCTTCAGGCCAGGTTTACTGTGTATAGTCTTCATATACTTTGTAACCATGTAACAGGTATAAAACTGCTATTGTTTTTAGTAGGTTCCCATCTTTTTTTTTTTTTTCTTTAACATGACACTGACAAGTTTTTAAGCGTTGTGCCTGTGACAGACTGAATGCTTGGTCCCCCTGCAAATTTGCATCTAATCCCCAATGTGATGGTCTGAGGAGGCGGGGCCTTTGGGAGGTGGGTAGGTCACCAAGTGGAGCCCTCTAGACTGAGATTAGTGTCCTTATGAAAGAGACCCCAGAGAGCTCCCCAGCCCGTTCCGTCAGGTGAGGACACAGTGAGATGACGGCCGACTATGAACTAGGAGTGGACCCTCACCTGGTTTGACACCAAACCCACCAGCACCCTGATCTCAGATTTCCAGCCTCCAAAACTGTGAGAAATACATTCCTGTTGTTCATCCGTCACCCAGTCTGTGGTATTTTGTTCTAGCAGCCCGGACTTACTAAGACAGGCCACTAGCCCATTTTTCCCTTCTTTTTTTTTTAAATCAATGTGGTAATTTTTAGAAGCACATATGTCATTTTAGAGCAGAACTGACGGTACTCTTCTAAACACTTCACTTAAATGAATTCTTTCCACCTGAATTCTCTTAACCCTATGAAGCAGATACTATTATCCCCATTTTATAGATGAGGAAACGGCAGCTCAGAGAGGTTAAGTAACTTGCCTGCAGTCACACAGCTAAAAGTGGGCAGAACTGTAATTTGGGTCCAGGTGGTCAGGCCCCAGAGCCCAGGTTCCTGCCCACTGAGATGTATGGTCATACGGGTGGATACGTGAGAACAATGCCCCCACGCTTTCTTCCCCCTGGTTACCCTCCACTGAGTCCCTACCATCCAGTCCTCTGCACCCCATCAGGACCCTCCCACATCATTTTAAACCCAATGCTATTCACAAAAGAGCACAATCCGATCAGGCTCATGAATGTTGAAATGGAAAGGAACTCTCCCGGTTTTGTCAGCGATAATGAATCTTGTCTGAGGAAATCACAACCAGTGGCTTTGTGGTTCAACAGATAATTGCAGAGCTTACCGCTTAGAAAATGCTTTCTTTATGAACACATTTTTCCTCCTGTGAAAAGGCCAGCCTCCTGGAGCGCACCCCACCTGCTGTGCCCCTGTGCTCACTGGGTATTCCAGCGAGGCCCACACCTCTCTGCTCAACCTCTTCTTAGATGTTCACTCAAGACACTTAAACAACCAGAGAGAAGACCAGGTACCTCCTGGGCTCAAAGTCCCTTAATTTATTCATTTAAAAATGAAACTGAACAATGCACTGGACACACAGCGTGTGTCTGTGCTGGCATGGGAGAGAAACTGCCAAATACAGGGTCCCAAGCGGCACCTGCCAGGCACACAGACACAGGAAGCTGTGGAGAAGGCCTCTGTCACCAGCCCGGGAACTTCCAGGTGGCAGAGGAGACAGAGCAGGGACTTGAAGATCCGAGGGACGTCAGCCATCGGGGCAGGAGGACAGGGCATTCCAAAGGGATGGTGACAATGAAAGCTGAAGGGTGACGAATAATAAATAGTATGTCCTGAGACTTGTTAAGCCCAAGCTCCTTTGGCAGGGAAAAGTGGGGCATAAACAGGTAGGGAAGGAGGGGCACTCGGGGAGAGCGCCTTCAGCCACCCAAGGGCTTCCCTCGGACCAAATACACAATGAGGCCATTATTCCCGTGGATTCCTTAAATGAGAACCTGCGATCTTTCATCCTGGGTTGCTGTTTAAACAAGTTAGAGTTTGAGAAGGAAACCTAAGGCAGAGGCAAGAGTAAAATAGGTGATTGATACTTGGTTCATCCAAATGAACCCATCGTCGGGTCCCTGATGCCAGCTGCATCGAGACGAGGAACTACTTGTTACTGTTTTTATTCGTTTTCCCTCTTCATCCTCTACAAGTAATGGATTTGAAGTCATGCTCTCGGATGTGACGGATGCCAACTGTAAACGAAGGCGTCTCTTCATTGCCAAAGACCCAGCAGCAGCCATTTAATAGAATATCTATGTGCTTAAGTGTTAAAATGTTTTAACTGCACCTCATTAATTCAAATTAATCTCTTCCAATTAACTTGCGTTACGTAAGGGGATGGGGACGGGAGGAGGAAGCCAACACATCTGGAGGCAACAGTTGGCAGGGAATGCTCAGGAAACCATCTTGTTTAATGCTTGCAACGATGAGGCAAACTCTCTCTTTCGGAGACAGCCTGTCCCCATCCCTGCCATGTGGCTATGAGAGGTAGGGTGCTACCATGTTCCAGCATGACCCCACAGCCTAAGCCAGGAACCTGCCACATCTGCCACAAAGTATCCCCGGAGTTAAGGACACAAAGGTTTCTACAGGGATGAAATCTTCAGCTCTCCCCCATCCTTTCCCATCAAACCCCATCTCCCCCGCCCCCCAAAAAAGAACAAAGGGCCAAGGACACAGCCCTCTCCAAGATGGCAGCTGTTGGCTGCTGCCCTGGCCTTGCATGGCTTTGGGAGTCTGGCAGAAGCTGGTGCCTCGCTTAGCGCCATCACCCAGTTATGTGTGTGGTCAAAGGCAAACTGCTGAATTTCGCTGGATGAGCGGAATTGTGCTCCCTCAAAAATTCTTATGTTGATATCCTAACCCCTAGTACTTAAGAACTGATCCTACTTGGAGACAGGGTCTTCATCTAGGTAATCAAGTTACAGTGACATCATCAGGGTGGGCCCTGATCCAATATGACTGGTGTCTATTTAAACACACACAGAGGGAAGATCACGTGAAGACACAGGGAGAAAACAGCCATCTACAAGCCAAGGAGAGAGGCTGGAACAGACAGATCCTCCCTGCACAGCCGCCAGGAGGAACCAACCCTGCTGCACCTTGATCTTGGACTTTTAGCCTCCAGAACTGTGAAAAAATAAATTTCTATTGTTGAAAAACACCAATCTGCGATACTTTATGATGGCCTTAGCAAACTAAGAGACTTTCTAAATTCACTCTTTCCACCTGTGGAATTACTAAAGCAAACTCTGTGGCCCTGGGGTGTGTGTGTGTGTGGGGGGGTGTTGTGAAAAAATTACAAATTAGACATACAAGGCCACAGTGCCATCGGCATGCCTTCAGTGGCAGCTACTCTATGTTCTACAATTACACTATCCCAAGAGCTGCAGAAGTTTCTCGGCCCTTTGTTAGTCCTGCAAGGAAGCCCCAGGTTTCCTTGACAACAATGCTCTAAAAGGCGGTGACATGTTTCCATCTTTCCTTAACAGAGTGTTCTCATCTCAAGGGCTGGAGAAAAGCCAGCTGGGTCTCTGTGCCTGAGGGACTAAGAAGTTTCCAGGTTATGGGCTCGTCCCAAGGAAAAGGGAATGAAGTGTGTAGCGGTCACCGGACGCCCCCAAAGAGCCCAATGTGGAGGGAAGGGGTGGTCCCAAGCACAGTGCGGTGCCATGTGACTGACATAACAAGAGCTGGCCAGGAGCCCTAGACCAAAGGGCCTACAGGAAAGGCAGCAAAAGCCGAAACAGAAAGCGTTGGCAGGAACCCTCTCTGAGGAAAGAGAGTGTGTGGGGGCTGCCACTGCAGCCCCAGATAACAGAGTGCACCTCGCGCACGCGCACGCGTGTGTTTGTCTGAGAGAGAAGTGTATATAGATGTGGTATGTGAATGTGTAGTGTGTGAGATAATTGTGATGTGTGCGTGTGCATGCATGTGTGTGATGTGTGTGGTTTTTAGGTCTGTATAGTGTATTTGTGTGCGGTGAGTGTGGGGACATTATGTGTGTGATGTAGATGTGTATGGTATGTATGTGTTTATGTAGGATGTACGTCTTCGTTTGTGTGCCTCTGACATGGGTGGGTGTCTGGGTGTGGTGTGTGTGTGTGTGTGTGTGTGTGTGTGTGTGTGTGTGTGTTCAGCAAGTTGGCCTGGAGGCTGAAGCAATCAGCAAGCTGCCAACCAGGGCTGGGAAGGACAGGGAGCCGGCCGGACAGCACCTCCTGTGGGCAGGAATGGGGAGAGCTGACACATGTATGTGTGTTGTGACATAGGACAAAACCGGAGAACTCCAGTGCTGGCTGGCCGCTGGACACCCACCCCCCAACCTCCAACAAGACACCAGGCTTGACCGCAGGAGCGAGGGCAGGGAGGAAATGCCTCGCCTCGTGGACAAAGCTGGCAGGTGCCAGAACACGTGCTTGACAAGGACAGGCGAGGACACCCCACCCCCACCTCTGCCCAGGCCCTCCTGGGGTTTCAAGAAACATTTGGGAGGAAATAAAAGCTGCAGCTCCCACAGAGCCGCTGAAAGCAGGCCAGAAAAACACAGTCATGATCTGTTTGGGGATCCTGTTTTGATGCCTGGCTGGTGGGGCTGAGAAAGGAGTTTCTTACAGGGTTCTCACCACCGCCCCTCTGGGAGTAAGCTCCCTGAAGACTACAGGACGCCTAATTCCTTTGAGCCCGCCCACTGGCCAGCACAGGGCGGAGAGCCCTTCATAACTGTGTGCTGTTAAGCTAATCAAGGACAAAAGCAGAGTCCAACTCAAACCAAGGTCTCCTCCTAACTCAGGACGCCTGGATGTGCAAACACGCAGCCCCTGGGTTATCCGCCTGCACCTTTCTTTCCTCTCCCCACGCCCCCCCCTCCCCCACCGCAGACCCTTTGCGCTGGCCCATCTTTATGGCTCCCTAACCTGCCTGCCCACCGTGATCCCAGGCCTTTGCCTGTGCTGTTCACGCTGCCTGGAACACCATCCCTGCACTTCGCCATCTACTGTCAATTCCCCTTGGACGCTTGCCCCACCCGTCCTGAGATGGGGGAGCCACCTCCTCTCCGCCTCCCCACTATGGCTGCATCCAAGACTCTGCAGAATGACCTCCTCACCATGCCGGCTTTGCTGCCCGCCATGGGTGCCTGGCACTCAGTGAGCACATCATTCCTTCATTCACTCAGTCTTGCATTTGTTTGTTCATTAAAGGAATGAATCAACACACAAATCAAGTTAACGAATTAAATGTTTGCAGAAAGAACACTATATTGCCTACTAGGAGTAGTGTCCAAAAGTTAGACACATTTCCAGCCTTCAAGGGTCTCATGATATTGTCGCACAGTAAGATAAATGTATGGGAAAAATGACTACTATCTTGTAGTCTATGCCATGTGTCAAATCAATGGTAAACGTAATATTGTGGGGTGAGACGGGGCAGGGGAAAGATCTTTGGAGGCTGAAGAGACCAAGGGGGGCTTCCTGGAGGAGGCAGCTTTGAGTCAGGTCTTGAGTGACTACATGACCCAGTTTATCCCTAGACCACAGGTAATACAGTTGGTTCTCATTATTCACAGTAGTTATGGTCTAGGAAGTTACCACAAACACTGAATTAGCAAATACTGAACCGCTGCTACTAGGAGAAAGCAGGCTAGGATCCTGTGACCCTCTGGCCACATTTTTATCCACCAATTAATACATACCTGTTTTATGTGTGTTTCTGTCTAAAGATACCTTATTTAATATATGTTGTTGACTCATTGACATTGAATTCATGGCCAATAGCCCCGTAACTCATGCCTGAATGAAGCTTACCTCACGCGTGTATCTTTTCCATAAGGTACATCACAGTCTACTAGCACTTTAGCACTATGGGTGGGGGCCACTGTAAACAGCAAACTCACCAACAAAAGGCAAAACAATGCTAAAAAGGGCACTGACTAACCTCAAAGAGGACACTTGCTTACAACATGAGAGCTGACACAGAAGACAGGTTGTCACTGTATTCCATCTCAGCTGGGAACAAGTTTTTTTTGCCATTTTGTGCATGTCTGTGAATGACAGTGAAAGCACCTCAAGTATTTATTTGCAGGTTACAACTAATTTTAGCGAATGGGTGAACTGAAAATATGAAATCTGTGAAAAATGAGCATTGACTGTAATTAACAGCATCCTCTTTTTCACTTTCGAGTTTGAGAATGACCAAGGTCTTGGGGACGGACCCGCGCGCCTCTGCAGTGGGACCCAGCAGAGCACATCACTGCTGCTTGGCAGGCGGCTCTTTCAACCTTGGCCGTCCTAGGCAGCCAGCAGGTGTGCTAGCTCCTCCCACGGCCCCACCCCCAAGGCATGTGTGCCCCAGACAACATGGGGATCCGCACAGCCCATCTTCCACCTGCAGCAAGAACCTGGAAGTCATCACCCTCCTCTCACTGCCCTGGCCTCCGGGAGAATCCATCAACTCCTCTCTGAGAAAGAATCAATCCTGACAACCTGCAAGCAGCTCCCTCTCCCAGATGCTTCCCTGGGAATGTCTCTTCCGAGCAGCAGCTCGGCCCAGGGCTCAGGGCTCAGGAGAGCCGGCATCAAAAGCCTGGATGACAGGCGCTGGGGCTGGGCCAGCATCCACGTCTGCATTCCCAAATGTACCGTGACATCAATCTGAACTCTCCACGTGTCTCCCCACATCGTGTGGGGCGTCAGCCATCAAGTGTCATCACCTGTTCCAATGCATTAAAGCCCTTCTCAGAGCTGGGCTCTGGGGACTGTCTTGAAGTCGACATTTTCCCGGAGCCCCGTACTGCCCTGCGGTTAGCCCAGATTTGAGCCTGGCTACTGAACTTTCGGCTTCTCCCCAGCTGTTCTGCTCACCAGAAGAGCAACCCTGCCTCCCCCCACCAAAGGCAAACTAGTACATTCAGTGACCAGAGGGCAGCTCAGCAAGCTACGACCTGAAAAATAACCGTGCACAAGCTGAGAGTCAGCCAAGAGATATCCGCTTGGCATGTATTTAATGCCTCAGAAAAAAAGAGACCGTTTCTTGGGCACTTGATGTGTGCCAGGCAGGTGCTGTGCTACGTGCTTGAGAGATGGCACCTTATTGAATCTTACTAAGTTCAAGGTATGCACTACTCTTCCCCGTTCTCCACTGAGGAGGCAGTCAAGCGCGAGGACTCAGAGAACATGCCCAGGTCACACAGCTTGTCCTTCTGGGAGGCGGCATGGAAAGTCAGGCCTGGGTCTCAGAGTCCAGCTCTTACCCACCACACAGTGAGTGCGGCTCTGGGTTTGGTCTGCGGTGGCTGAACCAACTGCCTGGTGGACACGTGGCTCATCGGGGCCAGGCACCCAGCAGGCCTGAATGACCCAGATACGGAGGAGAGAAGGGAGCGGCCACAGCCACCCAGAGAAAGGGCTCTTGTGGCCCAGGAGGAGGAGATGAAAAGATCTGCTCACTTCACCCCAACTGCCGAATTTCAGCAACGAAGCCATAACATTTACGTACTTGGCATTTAGAACAACTGAATATTTGAGTGGGAATGGAGGGGAGAGCGCTATGGACTAAATGTTTGTGTGCCCCCAACATTCGTATTTTGAAATCTAATTCCTAGTGTGACGGTGTTAGGCGGGGCCTTTGGGAAGTGATTAAGCAATGAGAGTGGAGCCCTCATGACTGGGGTTAGCGCCCTCATAAAACGGACCTCGGAGAGCTTCCCAGTGAGGACACAGGGAGAAGGCGCCCTCAACGAACCAGGGGTAGGTCCTCATCAGACACTGAATCTGCTGCAGTCTTGAACTTGGACTTCCAGCCTCCAGAGCTGTGAGAAATAACTCTGTTGTTTATAAGCCACCCAGTCTATGGTACTTTATTATAGCAGCCTGACCTGAGCAAAACAGACAGGTTTTGCAGAACCTGGAGTACCCACAAGCAATGAAGTGGGGGTGCCGAGAAAGAAAGGAGAACTTGGGGGCAAGTCATATAAGCTGAGCCCCAATTTCCTGGACAACAGGGATAAACTGCCATGCCCACCTCATGGGGTTGTTGTGAGGGCTGAAAGAGTCTGTCCCTGTGAAGAGCTCAGACAGATGGCCAGCGCAGCAAACGCCCAGGAAGTGTTGGTTGTCACTGTCATCGTCACCACCATCATTATGGCCTTAGATTCTGCAAGTCCAGATTAATCACCACCATTCCCAACAAGGCCATTTGAAAAAGATGTTCCTGATTGAGCACCAACCAGGCAGGTGCCAGCCTTGCACCTGGCATTCGACATACCTGTACCTTATTTTAATAAACCTTCACCCCAGCCTGGTGCGCAGTGTGAGAGAACTGTGACCTCATGGTCAGACCTCAGGATTCTGGGGCCCACTCTTCCACTCAGCTGCTGAACAACCCTGGGACAGTCCCTTAAAATGCCCTGTCTTTAAACTTGGAGAGAATCACAAGTCTACCATGGTCAGGGAAGAGGCTCAGTGAAGGACCAGTACCTTTACAAGGTCACAGAGGCTCAGAGAGGTTGAAATTATATTCCTATAAAATTCAGGAGGAAAGGTTCACACTCAGGCTTGCCAGTGTCCCTGCAGGTCAGCTGCTCCTTCTGTGAGCATGTTTGCAATAAACGCAGTGTGACAGTTCATTTTATGTGTATACTTCACTAGGCCACGCACCCAGATATTTTGTCAAACATTATTCTGGATTTTTTTATTTTTTATTTTTAGCTGAGCCATCCTGCCACCTGTTGGCAGCTCAGTGGTAGCTCAGCTCGGGCCGGGACTCGAACTGCTGTTGCTCAGATCTCACACTCTTGAGCCAGCTCTTAACCAACTGAGCCACTCGGCCGGCCGCTGGATGCTTCTGAGAAAGAGTTTTTTTGTTTTTTTTGGGTGAGATTAAGATTTATACCAGTGGACTCTGAATAAAGCAGACTGCCCTCCATAATGTGGGTGGGCCTTATCCAATCAGTTGTAGACCTTAATAAAACAAAAACTGAGCTCCACAGTGCAAGGAAGGGTTCTGCCAGCAGATGGCCTCTGGACTTGAACTGCAATTCCTCCCTGGGTCTCCAACCTGCCAGGCCTACCCTGCAGATTTTGGACTCACCAGCATCCATAATTGTGTAAGCCAATTCTCTCTCTCTCTCTCTCTCTCTCTCTCTCTCTCCCTTTGTTGGTTCTGTTTCCCTGGAGAACCCTGATTAATACACACAGGTATGAACTGTGGCACGTGTAAGTGCAGGAAAGGGAAGGAGAAAGGCCCTGCCCGTGAATCAGACCTCCTGTCTGCAATAATTTGCAATTGCTCCAACCATATCAATGTCTCATTTTCACTTCATAGTGAATCATATTTCCAGCAGCTGGCTGGGATCAGAAGGAACAAGGTATCCTTTTCATGCTCAGGCCCAGCGTGGTCGAATATTTACCTTCCAGTAGCCTGAAGCAGGCAGGAGGGGGAAGGGCCTCCCCATGACATTTTCCAGCCTTGAGGAAAAATAATATTCTGATTTAATGAATTGGAGTCTGAATATAATCAGATTTTCTCTATAGCAACAGCCCCACAACCCAATCCTCTTGGCAGCTGCAAGCAACGAGCAGCCATCTCCTGGTGAAACCCATCTCACGCGCAGGCCACGGAAAAAGCTGCCATCGACATGTGAGACACCAGAGCCTTGCGTGGCACAGCCACATCCAGGCCTCAGCTTTTGGCCACAACAAAGTGGGAACAAGCAAGAAATGCTACAGCCCTTTGATCCGGCAGTTGACTGGGTGTTCGTGTAAAAATGTGCTCCCCTCCACTGGTAGATCTCCTGAACGGTGGTCAGATGGCCTGAACCAGGTCAGAACAGAAAGGGCTTTATCCCAACTCATGACTCAGGATAAAGGTGCTAGTGCTTTGTGTTTATATCTTGCCTTTCAACTTATCAAAGGGCTTATATTCACGGTCCCACTGGATAGTAGTGTGACCTCTGGACTGCAGTTGACAGGTTCTGTCAACCTGAGCCCCTGCCAGGTTCCCCTCCTGGATCCCCAAGCCCGGCTGCCAGCCCACCAAAGGCTCACACTCCGTGCTAGCTAAGTGTGGAGACATTCCTGAGATGTGACTGCATCTCCTAGCCCCCGCATCCAGGTGTGGTCCTCTGACAGCGCGCTGGCCAATGCAGTGGGGTGGAAGGATGTGTGTCACTTCCGGCCTGGCCGTTCACCCGCCCCATGGGCGCCTGCCCTTTCTACCATTTGTGATGGATCCGTAAGAACCCCACTCATTCTGCCCTCCCTTCACTCACGGCTGCATCTTGGGAATTTAATAACCTGGAATCCCTTAGCCTGCCACTAGGGGAGGTGGAGAGAGGAGAGCAGGTAAATGAGAGTGCAGGTTTCATCTGTGGTTCTATAAATACTGCCGCTGCCCTCACCTACCTGGTCTCCACTCTGACTACACACCTTAGGTCAATAATAATAACAACAACAACAACAACAATAATAATAATAATAGCAGCTACAATCTCTCGAGTCCTCACTGTTTGCCTGAGCCAGCCCTACAATAAAATGACTTATCCTCGCAAACCTCTCCAAGACCCCGCCTGACCCACCTTCTATCCAGTCAAGCCTGCACCCAGAATTGCAGCCCGCCTGCTGGGTCACGCTGCACTCAGCTGTCCAATTTTGAAGCCTCACACGCGTCCGGTGTTCAGTACAGACCAGATCCTTTACCCACACAGTTTGGGAGTTGTTTTACCTCCTGTTCTCGGCTTGTTTGTGGCAGAGGAATGCAAGGAAGAGCTTTACTATTTCATCTCGGCTTCAGTATTTCGGCTCTGGCTTACCAACTGGTTTTTTGTGCCATCCTTTATCGCGATGCTTATATTTCTCCACTATTATCATTTTTCTGCCCCACACTCTCTGTCCAGTCCCTGCCCCCTGTTGCTTTTTTTTGCTCCAACCTGCTTCCTCTGCAAATACTTAGCTATCAGATTGCTCACGCTGATAGCCCTCCCTCCTTCTCTCCCCTGGTCATTCTTTTCCATCGCTCCCCTTGAAAATGCCTGCTTGCTTTCTTTCCCCCAATCAGATCCCCACACTTCTAAACTTCCCAGGGCTACGTGGCATCCAGGACCATAAAATCAGTGGGTATTTTAATTGCCGCCCCTGCCCAAGCTTAGATGACACACGATGAGGTGTCATCATGCCATCACGTGGCAACGGCAAACATTCCCTTGGGAGCTGCCCACCTCTCCGCCCAGCAGCAGCTGCCAGGTGCCATGTCCTGCAATGTTCCTGGGCACGTGGCCTTGGCCAGTGGTTGGGAGGGAAGCTTGTTCCGGGCCCCAGGGAGCTGGTCACTCCTAGCACGCTCCCTCAGGAGGACATCTCTAAGCCATGCGCAGCTCCTGGCAGGGGAGACCCTGGCGGCCTCCTTCCTCCTGGGCTGTCTTACAGTATTATTGTAAAAGAACGTCCTGTTCACTTAACAAACACTTACCGACCTCTCCTGTGGGCCAGACAGTGGTCTAGGCCTCAGGGAGACATGGGTATCTTACAGACGACACAGGCACAAGTCCCAGGGGCATGGCACTTGCTGGTACAGCGAGGTCAACTATCAATTGGATAAATATGTAAACTGTCCCGTCTAATAGCTGGGGATAAGGGCTAAAGAGAAACATAAAAAATGAAAAGGGAACAGGGATGGAGATGGTGGGTGGAGCGGGGATGGGGTGGACAGTGGTGATTTTTATTTCCCTCCAATTTCACTTTAAATCCGTAGTTCTCGATCTGAGCCGCTTTTGCCCCTTGGGGACAAATGGCAATTCCTAGACATATCTGATTGTCACAGTTGAGAGGGGGTTGCTACTGGCATCTAGTGGGCAGAGACCAGGGATGCTGCTAAACATCCTACAGGGCAGCTCCCACGACTTAGAATTATCCGCCCAACACGCCCACAGTGCCGAGGTCCAGAAGCCCTGGTTTAAATAGTGGCTTGGAGAGGCCTTGCTGAAAAGGTAACATTTCAGTAAATACCTGAGGAAGACAAGGGGCGACAGACTTACACGATCACACACACACACACACACACACACACACACACACACTCACAAGATTACACACATTCACTCAACTCTGACACATACCACTTCATATGTATCTTTGGTGAGTCTCAGCTCCATATCCCTGTGTCTAGCTCAGTATCACCAGCACCTAGGGAAGTTTAGGACAATGAAACAAACACAGGAAGGAGAAGGCAGGGTCGTGTGAGGTGGCAGGACAGACAAGCAGAGTGAGGGGTTCATGCGGGGCCATGGGCCAGCAGGGTGGGTGGGCACCCAATCCCTCTAAACTCTCCAGGAATTTCTGAGTCTCCTTCCTGGCAAGCGTCTCTAATTAAGGGACCCAGGAGACAGAGAGAGCAGCCAGGTGCTATGTGCGGCCTCTGTCTGGTTCCAGACTTGAACAACAAGGGCAAAAAGCAAAGTCTTAGAGGCCAGGCGTCCGGTTAATTTCCATTCTGGCTTTGCGAGCCTGTCGGGAGCTGAGGGGGTGCAAGTTCACGTCCCACCTCTAACCCCTCTGAGTCATTTGCAGGAACGGCACTCGACTGAGGCCATCACTGGGCTATGGCTGTTCCAAGCCCCACAGGTTCTAGATAACAAAAGCTTATCTCTTGATGATCTAAATTCCTTTGGATGGAAATCTCTGTAAACTCACTTCCCTTCTGACATTGCAAATAGACAGTGGCAGGCACTCTGGTACAGCAGGTCAGGGCAGTGTTTACCGAAGACGTGGCTCATCAAGAGAAGAGAAACTGGAAGTGACGAAACGAAATGAGGGCAAAGGGGAGATGAGGGCCCAGCACAGAGAATAAGGCTGGGGGACAGTGAGGCTGACCTCCCTCAAATGATCAATCAATGAGTGATTATTTATTCATTGACTCAACAAGCTCAGAGCACTAAATCTATGCCCAGCACTGTGTTAGATACAAGACAAAACAGGAGGAAAATGCATCATCCCTGCCACTAGGAGCTTTTAGGTTAAAAGCTACTAAGCCCGCACTACAATCTCCGGTGGCAGTAAACTCCTAACACTCTTGATTGGGGTGATTCAAGGACGGCTCCCTGAGGAGGTGATGCCCGGTGGAGCTAAGCTTTAAAGGATACATAGGTGCTTTCCCAAACAGTCCTCTGGGTCCATCTGAAACTGCTGGCATCAGTACTGGAGGCAAGAAACCCTTAGCTTTGCAAAGGTCCAGTGGTCTCTCTGCTCAGAGGTGCTCCCTCAGGACCCAGGAGAAATAAGGTGCCAGGATCTCATGCTCAACACGTGTAGTCTATTAGTACCCAGAGCTAGAACCAAGTCTATTATGAAGCATTTCTGAGATTTCTTGTAATCTGCCAAGACTTTTGGCTTGAAATTAAGATGGTCCCATTCAATTCCATTCTTAGCTGAAATCTTTCTATCTACATATAGAAATTTGGAAGCAAGTTTTAGAAATTCTGACTTCTAACCCCCCAGTGATCCTTTGTGACAATGTGCTGTTTTCTTACACACAGATGGGCAAATGAAGGGGGAGAGAGAGAAAAGAGATAGAGAGAAGCGGGTAGAGAGAAAGAAGGGGGTAGACATGTGCTCCACTATCCCCCCACTGCTCCCTAGAACTGCTCCACCCTCATCTGCTGTGGACCACACCTTCTGGATTTGGCTGTGTGTCCCTGGTCATGGCTAGTCATTTTCCTCAGAGTATCAGCTGCATGAGGTGAGAATATGTGAACTGGGTTCTGAAGGATGAATAGGAGTTCATCAGGCAGAGCTGTGGGAGAAGAGAATGTTCAGAGGGCAGTATGTGCAAAATGCATGAGCAGTTTGGTTTTGCAGGAGCATCAGATGTGCAGAAGGCAAATACCAGATCTTGAATGGTTTTTCTTGCACTAAGATTTGGATTTCTAGAGAACCATGGAGATAGTTTTTAAGAATCTGACTCTGGCAGCATATGGAGAGGAGAGTGGAGTGGGGAGAAAGTACAGGTCAAGCAGCCAGTTAGGAAATTGCATGAGGCCAAGCACGCATGATGAGAGCTTGGACAGGAGCAGGAGCAGGGGGGTGGGGTGGGGAGGGTCAGATCCGAGGAAAGGACCAGTGATTTGTTCAGACCTGACCATGAGGCAGTGAGGAATGCGGTGGGGTAGGCTTACACGGGCAGCTGAGTCCAGTATTCAGGGGCCGGGCAGGCACTGAAGTGGCCCCTGGGGATGTGGGTGGGCAGGATCCCATAGGGGCAGAGTTAGACCTCATTCCCATTTTCTGCCTCAGCCCTGGAAGCTTTTACTTTCCTCCTGATCAGGGGCAGCCAGCCATACAGCAGAGAACAGGTCCTGAAGGGGAAAACAGCGGCAATCTCTAACAATCTCTCTGCTCCATCTTTGCTTGAAACCCTCACTTCGGCAGAACAAGCCCATTCATGGTCGGAGCAGAAGCGGAAAAATGACAGAAGCAGGAGAGGCAGAGGGATTGCTGATCGCAGGTGGAGCCCACGCCCTTTCTGTACACAGGACACAGAGGACCAGGGGACCCACCCAAGGTCACAGAGCACAGTGGGGCTGAAGCAATTCTTGGGGATTCGGCTCCAGCACCGTTTTCTGTTCCGTGATGCCACGGCTTTCATAGTTTGATTCTGAATAGGATGGAAAATTAAACCCTAAACCTGCCATCCTTAACTGGTGCCTGAAGTTATACCTATTAGAATCACTTCTTTAGGTTACCGAATTCTCTCCAGGAAACAACAGTATGAAATTCAAGAGTGTGTGGGGCCGGCCGAGTGGCGCGATGGTTAAGAACTCGCTTGGGATGCCAGAGGGCCCCGGTTCGGATCCCACATATGAGGGCCAGTGACACTGCCCTCCACAGCTAAGATGCTGAACGACAGCTCAACCTGGAGCTGGGCTGCCGTGAGTCGCCGGCGATGGTGTAGGCTGCACTCCCTGTGGCAGTGGGTTGCCATGGGCTACCGTATGTAGCCAGCAGCCAGCGTGAGCGGCCAGCAGCCGCAGTGAGCGGCCGTCTAGAAGCCGGCGACTGATCTGCCTCACCAGAGAAAAGCGCAATGATGGTGCCAACTTGGGCCAGTAAAGCAACATCCTCCACAACTAGATTGAAGAACAAAACGACAGCAACTTGTCTGTTCCCCTTCCCCCAATTCCCCAGCACTGTTCCCATCCCCCCAATTCCCCAATAAAAAATCTTAAAAAAAAAAAAAATTCAAGAGTGTGTGTGTGTGTGTGTGTGTGTGTGTGTGTGTGAGAGAGAGAGAGAGAGAATAAGAGTCTGAACCCAGGAAGGCAGGGCCAACAGTGTAACTTCTTTTGTTGTCACTCCCCAGTGCTTGGTCAACCCTGAGTGAACTGTAGAAGATGCCTTCCTTCTCTGAAGACACATGGCAGGTCCCACAAAGTCCAATAAAGGGAAAGATTAACTATGACTGGAGGATCTGAGGCGGCCTTTTAGAAAAGTGGATATTTTAGCAGGGTATTAAACAGAGTGAGACCTTCGGTGGGTGGGTGGCAGGGTTGGTGGAATGTCAGTGAACGGATACAGGGGACAGGATTCCTGGAATAAAGACAGAATCTCTAGGATATGTGGCTAAGGTATAGGCTCCATGGAGCTGTCACATCATCCACCTATGTCCGTGGCAGGCACTGCTAATCGACCACCATACTTTCCCACCAAACCCAGACTTGACCTTAAAATCCTTCTGCACTGAGCACTCCAGACAGCCACTAACAATTGATCCGCATGGGACCACATGATAAAATCTGTGCCTGATCTCTATTCTGTGGGGGGAAGGGGAGGGGGGGAGAGGAGGCAGGTTAAGGTGCCACAGGCCAAGCTGAAACACTTCTTCCTCTGGCTATTTGATGATGTTAAGGAACTAATGTTAATTGTTGTAGGTGTGACCATGCTTTTTAAAGAGCTCTTATCTTTTAAAAATATACTAAAATATTTATGGATGAAATGCTACAATGTCTGACATCTACTTTAAAATAGCAAGTCCCAGATAGTGAGGTGGGGGAACAGAAAGGAGAGTTGTAATAGCCACACCATAAACTATCATTCATCCATGAAAATGAAGCACGGAGACCTGCTACAATATGGACGAACTTAGACAACATTATGCAAAACGAAAAAAAGCCAGACACAAAAGGCAACGTATTGTATGATTCCGTTTCTATGCAATGTCCAGAAGAGGTAAATCCATAGAGACAGAAGGTAGATTAGTGGTTGCCAGGGGTTGGGAGAAAAGGGGTTGGGGAGTAACTGCTCCTGAGTGTGGGGTCTCCTTTTGGGGTGATGAAAATGTTCTGGAACTAGAGAGAGGTGATGGTTGGACAACATTGTGAACACTAAATCCACTGAATTATAAACTGAAGTTAATTGTGTGCACTTTAGTAACAAAAAGTTGTCCCCCAAAATAAAATTGTTGCTTTTTCAAATAAAAATAAAAATAATAAAATACATAGGAGTTAAATAAGAGAAGACAAGAGAGTCTAGAGGGGGAGCACACCTTCCTCGGGGTGGGGAGGGACATCAAGTTCAAAGGCCCAGACCTCACGGAAGATCACTTAAGGATCATGAGGGTCTCACACATCAGCAGCCAAGGGCCAGCCTCAGCTTCCTATGTGACCTCACGGAAAGCGTGCACACGATTTTGCTGACAGCAGATACCCAACATAAAAGGTGTGTCTATGATTTGAAAGGAAGAGGGAGCAACTAACAAAAAGGCCAGTGGTGTGTAAGTTTTCTCCCAGCTCATGGCCCCCAGGGCTGTTGAATTCTGCTGCCATGATCCTTCCTGGAATCCCAGCCCTGCCTCCTCACACCTTCCCAGGGACACCGCTCTCCTGCAAATATGCAGAAACTGGGAGAGAGGGTTCTGATTTCACAAACCAGGATAATCCTATGAACTTGAGCACCTCAGTCTGCATCTACGCAAATAAATAAAAACCTCTCTCTCTGCCCACAAACCCCCTGTCAGATGGGCAGTGTCCCCATAACCTCCCAGACCAGCCCTGTGGTCCGTCTCCACTGAAGCCATGTGCGTCACACAAACCAGAGGGCCAGGCGTGCCAGGCCTGCCTCAGCCTGCCCACCCTCCTTGGCATAGGTCTGAGGCCCAGGCACCCCTGGGGGGCAGGATCCACACTGCTTACCGACTCAGAGAAGAAGGGAATCTGTGGTGCCCCCCTTCCTGGAATGCAAGGGTTGCGGCAGGATCCGTAGCAGGCCTGTGCATACTGCTGGGCCCCACGCCCACCATTTCTGACGCACGAGTCTGGGGGAGGGCCTGACAACCTGCATTTTCAACAAGCTCCCAGGTGATGCTGCTGGCCCACGAACCACACTTTGAGAACCACTACTTCACCAGCTTAGCATGGTAAGACTTTCATTAAGCTCAGGCAACACTGGAGCACCCAGAGAAATTCTGGGTCTTTCATGGGATCTCGCAGCTCATGACTCATGTCCAGTCACCCGAATCTCTTCACAGGTTCCCGTGTATCTGGAGGACACAGGGGCTCTTAGTCAGCTCTAAAGCAGCATTCTCCCTTCTCGATCAACCCACACTGACTGAACATCAAGAGTCTCGGTGCACATTTAAATATCACCTACCAGCTTACAAAAGTGTTTCCTGTCCATTAGCTTAAGGGTGCTTTCAGTGACGCTGTGACTCAGCAGGCTTGATGCCCATTTTGCGGCAGAGAAGTCAGGCTCATGGAGGCAGGAACTTTTCTAAGATCTCACAATTAAAGAATAGTGGGGCCTGGAGGAAGGGCTCCGCCCCTAAACCCTGTACAATTTCAACACCACTAAAGCAGCGTCCCTCATAAAGCCTTGTCTTCTAAGGCAGCAGCCTTACTCACCCAAGTCCCCCAGTCTTAGAGGGCAGCTGTGACCCAGAGTGGCCAGAACTACAGTCTGGCTGGCCCAGGGGGTCAAAGGAGCCCAAGAAGGGCATCTCAATAAGTTTGGGGACCAGAAGAGGTTTCTGGAAGGAGATAAGAAATTTGAAAGAGAGCTAGTCAGAGTGAGACAACAGGGCTGGATAGGGAACAGTGTTTTAGGCAGAGGGAACAGTCAATGCTAAGGCCTGGAAGCAAGAGAAAGCAGGAACACTTGAACAACTGGAACTAGAGGAGCTGGAGCATAGGGTTCTGCCAGGTGACCAAGGACGAGGCCGAAAAGACTGGCAGATTCTGTGCTTAAGGGTCTTAAGGCCCATGAAAAAGCTTGAGCTCATCTCACACATCGCTGGCAGGAATGAAAATTGGTACTGCTTTGGAAAATTGTTTAGACGCATCTACAAAAAAGAAATGTACGTCAACCCTTTGATTTAGCAAGTCCATCTCTGAGCATAACCCAGATGAAAACGTGCTAAGTCCACTCATTTTACTTGTCAAATGGGTAAAATTACACAGTGGGTGACACACAGCTCAAACAAGAGGGCTGACAGTCTGCAGTGGCTGGGCCCGTGTGGGGTTAGCATCCTCGCATGCAACCCTCCCAGGATAAATGCTCACGGGCGCAGAAGAAATGAAACTCAACAGCTGACATAAAAAATTTCAGGGCCCAACTTCCATTCTTTTAGGGATTATAGCTTTGAAATAATGAAACCTTCAGAAAAGAAAGGCTAGTTAATCCTCTCATTAAAGAGAAGTTGCCTCAAATCCAAGGCTGTTCTCAGCTCTTGCAGTTGTAAAAACTCCATGGAGGGGGTCTGCCCGGTGCTGGTCCCCTGGGGTGTCCTCAAGACATTCTAGGTCCTCGGGGACCACTCCCCACCCCCACCTTTCAGCATCCTGGCACATCACCATATTCTGTCAGCAAAGAAATAGCTTCAGTATAGAGAGCTTCTCCTTAACATCCACAGAGCCTGCTACAGTTTGCAAAGCGTCTAATGTATGATAGATGATAGTGCTTAACCTGACAATGACCCTGGGATAGCCTAATTTTCTGGTATCTTATGGTTGATTATGTTTTGTGACCCTGTCACATTTTGTAGTCCCCTCCCCTCTCCTCACCTCCCCCCCCCCCCAACAAAGATATCCAGATTCTAATCCTACACTCTGTGAATGTTGCTTGTCTGTGGCAAAAGGGACTTTGCGGGCATGATTAAGCTGAGGATCTTGAGATGGGGAGATTTTCCTGGATCCTCTGGGTGGGCTGGATGTAATCACAAGGGTCTTTATAAAGGAAAGCAGAGAGCGATTTGACCCAGAAGACAGAGGAGAAGAAGCCATTGAGGGGAACAGAATCAGAGACAGAAGAGGAGATGCTGCTGGCTTTGAGACCACAAGCCGAGGGACACAGCTGGCCTCTAGAAAAGGCAGGTAACGGATTTGTCTCCTGACGCCTCGAGAAGGAATGGGCCGTGGTGCCTGGCACCTGGGCAGTGAGATCGCATGAGACTTCTGACCGCCAGACTGTATGAGAATAAGTTTGTGTTGTTTGAAACCACTAAGTTTGTGCTAACTTGTTACAGTGGCCATGAGAAACGAGCACGCTTCCTCATGACGCTGTGAGGGACGCAATGTCAGAACAGCCTTAACGTTCACAGAATTTCCCACCCCCACCCAGCGGCCTGGCACGCAATAGGAGCTCCCTCAATGCTGGGTGTACGAAGGAAGCATTCGGTGGAGGTTAGACGCACAGGTCTTAGAGACAGACAGACAGACCTGGGGGAAATTCTCACCCACTTCTCAGCTGGGTGACCTTGGACAAGCTAACCTCTCCAAGTCTCTGCCTCATCTGTAAAACAGGTATTGTTCTACCTGCATTTGTTCTGTTTTGTTTTGCTCAGATTCTACAAGCTCACAGAGCGAGGTAGTCGGCGTAGGGCCAGTCTTAGTGGCCCAGGAATAATGACACAAAGAAACGAGGACTGCTAATGCCTGCACAGCACATATGCCTGCAGGAGAGGTCCCATGAAAACATGCTTGGAAAGAGCTTAGCTCTCTGAACTATTAGCTTTCGCTGCTGTAGTCGTCATTAGTATTAATATCCTCCTAGCTACCTGCTAGGCTCCAACGCAACCAAGCTCATTTCGAAATCTTAATTTCCAAAAGAATGAGAACAATTTCGAAAGAAACCACCATGGATAAGGCTTGAGCTGGCTGGTGTGGAACTGGGGCTGTGACAGTGTCCTTGGTTACTGATGACAACATTCACTAGCGGAGCAGAAGGCGTGGCACTTCCTGTGTGTCTGGGGCTTGGCAGGCCATCCAGGAAACCACCTGCTACAAGGCGGTGTCAAATGGAAGCCAAGCAGCCTAGCAATGGATGGCTCTGTAAACAGGTTCCTTCTCCTCCCGCCCCTGGAATCTACATCCTACAGCTCCTGCGCTTCTCAGAGCTGACTAGTGCCTAGGACTGCACGCTGCCTATGCCAGGAACAAAAACCCCAGATACCTGCATCTTCCCTGCAAATGTCATTGGCCAGGGTGGCCGCCACTCATCCCCAGAGGCTCCCAGGCACAGGCACGGCCAGGGTTGATTCCTTTTGCAAATAAACATCAACCCCACCAGACTGCTGATGAAGTGGAGAGAGATGGTCCTAGCAAACCCGGCTGGGGAATGCAAAGCGGCGCTACCCTCCCGAAAAAGCAATCCGGTCTCATGCTACCCAGAGCCCCGGAAATAAATTCCCACAGCCTGTGACCCAACATGTCTACATCTCGGAATCTGTCCTAAAATATCATCAGAAACGGGGATGAGGATGAATGTGCAAGGAGTTCATCACAGCAGGACGTGTCAAAAATAGTGAAAAACGAGAGAAGAGATGAATGGTAAATAGTGGCTAAATAAATCATAGGGAGAATTCTTATGCAGCCCCTGACATGGTGTTTATCCAACGTTTGAGACGTGGGGAAATTCTGAGATCATAGTACAAAAGGAATAAAGGTGAGGTCCAATATATACACGATTAACTGAACGCGCTAATGGCTATGACAAGCATTTATTGAGCACTTACTGTGTGCCTGGCACTGTGCTAGGGCTCGACGTGTATTCACAGGATGTCTTTTAGCTTCACTGCAATCCTGTGAGGAAGGTCTAACTTTAGGCCCATTTCACAGAGGAAGGTATTGAGGCCTGGAGAGAATAAGGCGTTAACTCAAGACCCCTCGGCCTGTGAGCAGTGACACTGGGAGGAGAATGCAGGCCCAAATGACTGTGTGTTACACCATTTATGGAAAAACCATCAACATTTTTACAGGGAAAAAGCCTGGAAAGCAAACGTATCAAAACGTTAGCGGCAGTCATGTCTGCATGGTTCCATTTGGGATGATTTTTATTTTCTACTTTATATTTTGGGTATTTTCCAAATTTTATACAGTGGACATGGGCGACTTTTAAAACCAGAAAAGACGCTATTTTTAAAAGCCTCTAGAGAGTTCATTACCTCGCCTGGAATGGTTTAAAATAACACCACAAACAAGACCAGTAATGAGAGGAGACCTGGCCCCCCGGGACTCCTCCCCCCACCCCTCCAGCAGTATGAGCAAAGCCTTGCTGTCTTACACATGGATTTCCTTCCTAGGAGGCCATGCCCTTGACTTCAGATAGCTTCAGGACAAAAGCCTGAAAACAGCTCCCCCTCCCTTGCTCTCAGGGGTGCAGAGGGGACCCGCTAGCTGCACCTGCTCCCTGGATTCCCAGGCTGGTTGCAGGGCAGGCGGGGTCACTGTGCTTGTGTCCGCCCCCCCATCCAAAAACATCAGCTTTCTCAGGAGCCAGGACTGACTGGCAGCTGCAGGGAAATCATCAAGGGTGAACACCAACAAGCTCGGAAAGGGCAGGCCCAGCAGAGCACGGGATGCCCATGGGGGCGTGGGGACAGAGGCCCTGAGTCTGTGCATCTCCAAGGACATGGCTAATTCGTTCAGGCCCAGCACACCCCATCGGCCATCGAACGTGATCAGATGGAGCCAACCATGTAGCAGGAAAAAGAAGCAGGTAAGTGACACAGGGCAGAATGCAGCTGTGCACATGGCCTTCCATGGCCATGAGAACCAATATAAATGAACTTGGGAGATGATTAGACATGAAAAACCATAAAAATGGCAATAATTATGTTAGCGTGCATGGGATTCAAGATACTCTCTTTCCCTCCTTCTCCCAAGCTTACTCTAACTTGCTTTTAAATCAAATCACATAAACATGGGAGCCGGCCAGGCTCCGCTCTTCACGGCTCTCTCTGGACCCAAGGCCAGGAGCAATTTCCTATTGACTCTGAGTGCCTGGCCCCTTGGGCAGGAGTGAGACAGCGCCAGGGAGAGCACCACCCCCATCGCGGCCCTGTCTGGTGTGTAAAATTGAGCGAATCAGTGGTCGAGCTGTCCCTGTAAGGCTGTGAATGGGGTCCAGGCCCCATCCTCCCTCCTCGGGGCCATCAGACAAACCTGTGGTCTCTAGAAACCTGATGTTCAAAATGGTAAGGAAGGAGACAGAGGAAAGAAGAAAATAAGAAAAACTCCCCACCCCCACCCTCCACAGTCTTTCACCTGACGCTCCAGCTGGAGCTTGCTGAGTGCCAGCAGAGAAGGTGCCAGCCCCATGCCCACATCCTCACTGAGAACAGACCAGTAGGATGCTGAGGAGAAGGGGGAGGGGAGGCAGGAAGTCTGGCCCTGAAGGGCTGCCCCATTCTCTGGGCAACCACCTCCACACCCACCTCACCCCAAACAGCCAGGAGAGTGTGGTCAGCCTGTGCGCCGAAGAGCCTGAAACCAACAGGTAGGATTCATCCGTCTTTCTAGAGGTGTTTGCTGAGCATCTATTATGTGCCAGGCACTGGACGAGGAAGCTACAATGAGAGTAGGATGCATGGCCCTTGCTTGCCATGGGGAAGCAGGCGTTAATCAAGAGAACACAACCATAGAATTATAAACCGTGATTGTTGTGACGAAGAAGAAAGCTAGGCTCTGGCAGATAACCCTAGGACGCCTCAGGAGAGGGGCTAGGGTGCCTGTCCGGCACACCTGGAGTAGGCCATGCATACAGTCTGTAACAACATACAGAATAGGATACTTAACTTTCAAGTGCTGGGCTGACAAACATGATGGAGGTCCCTCCCTGCTGCACTGTTTACTCTCCATTTGCACAGCCCCTCCCACCAATTCATCCCCCACAAGGGAGGTTGATCCCTCCACAGGCAGCATCCCTCCACTGGGCACCCTTGTCCGCTGGCCACCTGCTGGGGTTGGCCAAAGGGAGATGCTGGCAGGACAATGGGGCAGGGAGGGGTCAGATCACTGATTCACCCTCACCTCCCGAGCTCTGTGGTTTCAGCCAGAGCTGCTTTCATCAACCTCGGCTCACAGCTCCTGTGGGGGACCCCTCCCCAGGCTCTGGCTTTTTGGGGTTCCCACAATTCTACTCTCTCCTTGCCTGTAAGAGCTCCCCGCTGCTGTGAGTCCTGAGTACAGCACCTCCATTATGGGGGCCCTTCTCCCACCCCCACCTCTATAAATGGCCCTCCATTAGGCCCTGCAGATGCACCCCATGAGTTTCCTGCTGGGATCCTGACTGATAAGGCCTCCTGATAAACTCAATCCATCCTGGTCATGATTGCAGGGTGGAGGACACTGCCCTTGGGAAAAATGTGTTCAGACTGCCACGCTCACAGGCTGGTTATTGAGTCTAATCTGAGAGGCTGGGAAGGATGCAAAAGGCCTCAGAGCAATCAGTTGGGAGGTCAGATCTATCATTCACTCAACAAATGATTCACCTCCTGCATGCCAGGCACTGTGCCTGGCGCTAACGTTAGAGGGATGAATAAAAGACAGCCTTCACTCTTGGCAATAGCCCAGCAGAGGTAACGGATGTATAACCAGGTGACTGGGGCACAAGGAGATAAGTATGCTAAGAACCCCGAGTTCCAAGAGGGGGAACTATTAGTCTGTCTAGGGGTGGCGTCAGGAGGGCCTTCTCAGAAGTGACACTGAGCTGGGCCTCTTTGGATGTGTAGGAGTTCGCTGGCTGAAGGAGCTCTCGGGGCAGAGAGAAAACTATGAGCAAAGACGGGGAGAGGAATGGCCTGGTGGGGCAAAGGTCAGTGTTCTCACGTTGACCAAAGGACCAGGTCCCTTAAAGTGACAGCTGGCCAGGCCAGAAGGGCAACCCACAAACAAATCCTACCCTTCCTGCACTTGCTGTTTCCCTCTGCCTGAAGTCCTTTTCACTCACATCCTTGCATAGCAGCTATTTCTCACGGTTCAGGGTCTTCTCCTTAGGGGCTTCCCCTGACCACACACAGCTTCCTGTATGAGTTTCTTGCTGCTGCAGTAACAAATCACCACAAATGTGGTGGCTTAAAACAACACAAATGTATCCTATGGTTCTGAAGGTCAGAAGTCTGAAATGAGTCTCATGGGCCCAAAATCAAGGCTCTTGAAGGTTCTAGGGGGGAAATTCCATTTTCCTTTTCCAGCTTTCAGAGACCACCCACATTCCTTGGCTGGGGGTCTCCTCACATCAGCGAAGCCAGCAGCAGCTGCTCAAGTCTTTACCAAGCTCCCTCGCTCTGACCTCCTGCCTCCCTGTTCTGTTAGGAGGACCCTTGTGACGACACTGGGCCCACCTGGCTAATCCCCTCATCTCAGGACCCTTAGTTACATACAAAGGCCTTTTTACAGCGGCTATTCACATACCTGCAGGTTCCGGCGATTAGAACGGGGACATTCGGTGGGCCAATATTCTGACTACGACCTTCCCCTCTCCCTTCCCCCATCACTCTCCTTCCCTGTACCCGTCTTTACTTTCCTCTAAGCAACTCTCACATCCAGATGTTGACTACGTGCACACTTGCTTATGGCCTGCCTCCCCAGCTAGGATTTGAAGCGCCAGAGGGGATCTTGTCTGTCTGGCGTACCTTGTGTTCCCAGCATCCAAAACAGTGTCTGGCATATAGCAGATGCCCAATAAAGATGCACTGGGAGGGACAGAGGGCAGGCAGGCAAGGCCAGCCGACAGCTAAGCCCCCGCAGGCCCCCAGCCGTGTCCCACCCCTGGGAGGCAGCAGTTTTGAAAAGCCTGAGCCTTTCCTGACTTGCCTCACACTGGTCACTGTCACAGAATCCAGACTCCTCACAGAGCTGCCAAAGTCCGTGTCCTAGAACAGCCACCTTCAGAGCCAAGGGAGGAAGGTCACGGTCAGGGATCCCTGGCCAGAGGGAGCGGCCAGCCCAAGCCGAGGGCTCGTGGATGAGGAGCCAGCTAGGTGAATAAGGACTGGACCCAGGTGGGTACAGAGGGTGGGGGCCACGGACAAGATGGTCCTGGGCCCAGCTGTAGAGGGAGGATGGGGCAGGGCACCTAAAGTCTGCGCCTGGGATGCTGGGGGCCCAGGCGTCTGTAGGCACAGAAGGGGTGACCCTCAGCAAGCAGGAAGCAGGGCCCTGGCCCCATCCTGAGCTGGAAGGAACTCCTGCCCAGGGGCTTGGAGCAGCGAGCTCCTGGGAAGGGGAGACTGACTTACCCACTCCCAGCCAGGGCCCAATTTTCATTTTGCACTGGACTCCACAAATAATGTAGCCGGCCCTGGTTCAGACGCAGACTGTCAAAGAGATGTCTGAGGTAAGCTAGCCCTGGGACAGTGAATCCTGCAGGCCTGTGAAATACTCCTGATCCAGCACCATGGCAGACATTGCTAATCAAACCCAGCTCGCTATCCTGCTGACTTGGCCAGACCCTTACAGAGGCAGCCACAACCAGCCAATCGATCAGAATAGGCAGCACAGTCCAACCCTTCATTTTATGGGTGAGGAAACAGGCCCAGGTGACCTGCTGAGGACCACACAGTGCGTGGCGCTCAACCCTCCGGATGGCTCAGTTTTAGGTTTCCCAGGCAGCCTCTGTCAAATGATGAACGCAGACTGCTGGAAAGCCAATGCTGCTTTTGTAATGAGAATTATTCTTGAGTTTTAATAAGTTGCATCTCCATCTAGTAGGTTAAAATGGAGAGACAGACAACTCTAGTTGAGGGCTGTGTCTGGGGGGAAGGCAGGACTGGGGGCAGGGCTCCAAAGAACACTTGAGTGCGGTCATGTACCAGCTTTCAGAATGCTGGGACGTCATTCTTTCTAAACTTTGTCTTTATCATTGGTAAAGACTCAACATATTGTTTGTAGGAAAATTAGGAAATACACATAAGTGAAAAGAGGAAAATACCAGACACCCACTGGCAACCTGGGGTCCATGCTGGAGCTTATAAATGCAGCAAATGTTCCTCTCTCCTGTCATGATGCAGGAATTACAGAGAAAAGGCATTGACTGCAATCAGGAGTGACAGTGAGGGAGCTCAGGCCCCTCCTCCCACCCCGAGGAACTGGGCACTAACCAAGTGGGCACGGTGGCCCTGTTTGGAGGCAGGACAGGGTCTTGCTCCGGACTCAAGGGAAAGGGCACTGTGGGTGCTGAGAGCAGATCAGCGCCCCCAGCCTGGGTGCAGAGGACGCCACAGAACTTGTAAACCTGTAAGGGCCACGGCCAGGATGGTGGAACAGAGGACAGGCCGCTGCCACTAGGTGCCAGGCGCTTCCTGAACAGGGCTAACCAGGCCTGGCATCAGACCCATGATATGGGGGGGTGGGGGTGGGAGGAACAAAAAAGCAGCTCAGAGAGGTCACACAGCTGGCAGGTGGCAGGGCTGGTATTCCCATCACCCTGTAAACTCACTGTCAGTGACACTCCCCCACATGAGTAATTATTCTGAAGTCCAGCCGGTGAACAGAAAGTGGAATAGATCGCCATGACGTCATCTAGACCATTCCCATTGGGCGCACCCCACTTTCTCCATCGTCGCCATCTTTTCCCTCTGCCTGGATACCCTCTGCCCTCCCCCAGCCTGTCCCTCTACTAGGCTACTTTTCTTTCAAAGGGGCAACAATCTTAGGGATCTCATGGCCCCGTCTCCCCACCTGCCCCACTGTCCTGTCCTGACAGGCACACAGTCTGTCCCTGCACAACGCCGTAGGCGTCTGCGGCACACCCAGGGAGCCCAGGCCTGCCCCACTGCCTGGGCTCAAACCCCAGTCCACCTCTCGCTGACCATGTGACCTTGAACACGTCCTTAATCCTCTCAGTACTTCAGGCTCCCCCTCTGCCAAACGAGGATGATGCCAGCATCGTTGCAGTGCACAGAGAGGTACTGAGCTCAGTACCTGCTATAGAATCAAGTTGGTGGTGGTACCAGTATACCAGTAGCTCGGTCCCGTGGACCATCAAAGTTGTGTTGAGTCAATATTGTTGGATGACTGGATCTTCAAAGTGTGTCCTCTCTTTATGGTGTTTTCTGGAGTGCCCACTCAGCCCGGACATTAATAACCAGAGGCCATTTATAAAACACACAATGGGAGTAATCAAATGGTTACCATGGAGAAACTGAGCACCCAGGGATTATATATTGGGTTGTCGGAAAAGTCATGACACATTTTTGCAACGAAACACAGAAAAAAATACGTCATGACTTTTCCAACAACCCAGTATATATTATCTCATTTAATTTTCATAACAAGGTAGAGAGGAAGAAGTTACTGTGCCCATTTTACAGAAAAACTGTGACCCAAAGAGGTGACATACTGGTCCAGGCCCCACAGCAAAAACATGGCAAAAGTGGGAGTTGTAGCAGAGACTATTTGTTGCCTTCCTCACCCCAAATTTGCGTTCTCTCTTTCCTTCATAGAAACAGAACCCCTTGTTCTTAAGTGGGCACCACAGACTTTATTTGTTAGCCTCCCTCACAATTAATTATAACTATGTGACCAAGTGCTGGCCAATAAGATATAAGCAGAAACGTTATACGGCAGTTTCTTGAAATGTCCATTAACAGAGCTAACATTCCTCCCCTGACCCTTTCTTACCCCAACCCCTCTTCCTTTATCTCTTTATTATCTCTTCCTCATTCCTGCTGCCTGAAGCCTAATGCAATGGCTGGAGCTCTAGCAGCCACCGTGGACCATGAGGTCACAAGCTACACAGGTGGACGGCAGTCCAGTGAGCCAGAGGGAGCCCGGGTCCCTCAGATTCTGTGGTGCACAGATGCCATACCAGCTTCGGACTGCCTGTGCAGAAATGCATCCCTGTTTACAATGCTGTTATTTGGGGCTTTCTGTAATTCACAGCTAACCCTACCCAAGGCTGATTCAGAGTTATCTCCAGGTCTGTCTCTCAGAGGTGGAGAAAGCAAAGCAGGCCAGCTAGTGTGCTCCCAGCGCGGGTTCTGGGCTGGGTGCCTATTGGGGGCCAGAGTGAGAGGGTGACTGTCAGACTCCTGCCTGTCGCTGTCCCTACAGGTCTCACTTTACTAGGCTTGAAAGCAGTCTGTAATGTCTCATTTACAAGGTAAATCTATGCCTGGGGCTCAGTGGGATTCCTGTGGCTTTTATGAGGAAGAGATTTCAAAGATCAGTTTAGAAAGTACTTACTTGCATCAGTAGTCACAGAACCAAAAAAAAAAAAAGGCCACTTTTGTGCAGTTCTGTTTAAATGGACACGCCAGTATCATGGAAACAACTGTGATAAGGTGATTCTCGGCTCATAGTGGTCTCAGTCCCTCTCTCTCTCTCTCTCTCTCTCTCTCTCTCTCTCTCTCTCTCTCTCTCTCTCTCATAGATATACTGAGGTATAACTTACATATAGTGAAGTTCACCCTTTCTTGTATACAGTTTTGTGAGTTTTGATGAATCAAGTCACATAACCACCACATTCAAGAAACAAAATTATTCTATCACCCCAAAAAGTTCCTTGGTGCCCCATCGTAGCCAAACCCCTTCCCTATTCCTCGGCCCCTGACAACCACAGATCCACTTTTTCCGTTCTGATCATTTTGCCTTTTCCAGAATGTCATATAAATGAAATTGTACATAGAGCCTTTAGAATCTGGCTTTCTTCACTTGGCGTGTGTTTGAGTTCCCTCCATGTTTTGAGTGCTACTGGTTCTTTCTTTCTTATTGCTGAGTGGTATTCCTGGAGACACGACAATTGGTGTGTCCACTCGCGTGAGGGACATTTGGACACTATTGTGAATAAAGCTGCAATACGTGTGTGTGTGTGTGTGTGTGTGTGTACACAATTGTATGGTACAGTCATAGCATTCTAGACTCTCTTCGCTCCCATGATGTCAGTTATCGCCCCAGCCCAGCCCACCTGGCCACCCATCGTCCCCTCTTCCCCGCTAGCTCCTCCCTACAGCTCTTTCTCTCTTCTCCCACTTTCCCCCAACAGGTTTCGCACTGCACCCTCCCCCCCGGCTTAACCGCAAAGCACAAAGAGGAGCGTTTTTTTCTCTTTCGGTGTTATGGATACAAAGATCTGCCTGAGCGCAAGCTGAGGGATCCCAGCCCACCTGTCCCAGGTAACCCACTGCTGCAGCAGTGGGCTCCTCTGTAGGCACAACGACCTCTCACCTTGTCTGCCACCCCTGGAGAGAAAGAGCCACTGGCCCAGAGACCCCAGAGAGGAGGGGGTCAGTGGTGCAAAGTGATGGGAACCCCAGAGACAGTGACCCTCTACTTGCCAGAGTCCCCTCCCCGCAAACCCACAATCTATATAAGGAAGAAAGCAGCCTTCCACCAAGCTAAGGAAATCTTGGGTCTAACACTTGGCCCAAGTGTAAACCAGGAGGACCCATGATAAGATGAGCATGCACATTTTTTTGCTTATAAAGCTCGCTCAAGAGTGAGCTCTGAGCAATAGCGGTTCGATTCCCAGTCCAAGCTGGTTGGCAGGATGGCTCAGCTAAAAAAAAAAAAGGTACATCTGCACCTGCAAAGGAGGGCAGAAGAGCTGGCAGGAACAAACGTAACATGGACATGTTGCACATAAATGAGTAATGACTACAAGTGTGAAAAATATGAATTCATATGAAAAAGACCAGAGGGGATGACAAAAGTGACAGTGGCAATTATGTTAGGGTGGTGGCCTAAAAATATGGTTAGACAACTTTCATAAAAAAATAAAATCAGGGCCGGCTGAGTGGTGCGATGGTTAAGAACTGGCTTGGGACTCCAGAGGGCCCCGGTTCGGATCCCACATATGAGGGCCCAGTGACACTGCCCTCTACAGCTAAGATGCTGAACAACAGCTCGACCTGGAGCTGGGCTGCCGTGAGTCGCCGGCGATGGTGTAGGCTGCAGCCCCTGTGGCAGTGGGTTGCCATGGGCTACCGTGAGCAGCCAGCAGCCAGCGTGAGTGGCCAGCAGCCGCAGTGAGTGGCCGTCCAGAAGCCGGCGACTGATCTGCCTCACCCGGGAAGAGCGCAGTGATGGTGCCAACTTGGGCCAGTGAAGCAACGTCCTCCACAACTAGACTGAAGAACAAAAGGACAGCAACTTGTCTGTTCCCCTTACTCCAATTCCCCAGCACTGTTCCCATCCCCCCAATTCCCCAATAAAAATCTTAAAAAAAAAAATCAGTAACTGCCACAGCTGTAACAGATGTAGCCCAGCGGGTCTGCCCTGCGGGTCACACCGAGTACTCAGCCTAGAGCTGCACATACATTATTCATAAGGCGAGGCCAGGGGGTGGGGGCTCGCCCTCCAGTCATGGCATCTGCGGCCACGAGGGCTCTGTTTTCAGACAGGATGCTGTTCAAGGGCAGGGCCGACCCTTCCATCCCGCCTTCCTTGCCCTCTGTTATACACCGGCCCCCTCATCACCACCACCAGCTAGAAGTGCCCCACCTACACCCCCATTGCCATTTTAAACTCCGTAACACCAGACCTTTTAGATCTGAGCCCACCTAAGGCCCAAACAGATGGACCAGTGGGGGAATGTACGGCCACTGAAGAGAGGGTTCCGGGTGCATACTTGACCCAGCTGCTCAGAGGACACTGGTTTCCCTGCACCAGGTGTACAAAGTCACATCCAGACCTCTGACCCACGCCGCTGCCTCCCAAGCCAGGCCAGGACAGCACCACCACCCTATGTGATGTGCGGCCAGAGGATCAGCAGGGGCAGCTCAGTGGACGCTGCAGCATAGCATCACCAGCAAACTTCACTAAGAAACAAACATCGCCCACGGCAGGGGCATGCCAACAACCACTGTCCATCACGAGGGCGACAGTGTCAGCTGCACAACGCTGAAAAGGGGGTGAATGCATGTAGAGCTCCACCAGGTGTGGGGCTTGATGGACATTCTTGTATCAAACAACCCCGCGAGGAGGGGAAGAGGCACCTCCGTCTTGTAGATGAGGCATCTGAGACTCCGAAAGGGGAAATAACTTGTCCAGTGTGACAGGTGGTGCTAGGACAGGTGCGTTTCTGCCCTGTGACAGAGTCAGGATCAGGCAGGGGACAAACATGGGGCAAGTGATTCAGAAGGGAGCTGGGCTCAAAGACACAAGACAGGAAGAAGAGAAACACGAGCCCCGGAAAGTCTGCAAATTGAAGCATTAAAAGGTCCTTAGAAATCACAGGCTGACCTAGTCCTGCTGAATCGAAATAAAATGCGAGCCACACACGTAATGTGACATTTTCTAGTAGCCATATTATAGAACGTTATACGAAACAGGCGAAATTCATTTTAATAATACATTTTATTTAACCTACTCTATCCAAACTGTTTTCATGTCAACATGTGATATTTAAAAACCGTTAATGAGATGTTTCACGTGCTTTTTTTCACAGTAAGTCTTCAAGTTTCGTGTATATTTTACACTCACAGAACATCTCACTGTGGACACGTCCTCAACAGCCACAGGTGCCTGGTGGCTACTGTCATGGACAGTGCAGATCTAACCCTTCAGTTTACACAGCAGGTACTGAGGTCAAATAGGGGACCGAATGAGGCCAGAGCCACACGCTTGTCAATCACAGTGCCAAACTCAATTTTTCTGGGGGACTGGGGTGACTTAGTGGAAGGAGCACAGGAGCAAGAAAGATCTGAAGCCAAAGTCTGACCCTGCCACTGACTAGCTGTGTGACTGTGGATCTTGTATTGACCTCTCTGCGCTTCGATTCCCTGTTTGAAAAATGAAGATAATTCCCCTACTCATACAGCTGTGAGAATTACATATAAAATACCCAACAGAGTGCTGGGCATACAGTAGGCATTCAATATGGGGACACGACGGTGATATAGGTGGTAAATATATTGCCTTCATCATCTACATTTTCATCATCCCCTACCCTGAAACACTGGGCTCGAAGGGAGCAGTCCCTTCTCTCTGGGGGGGCAAAAAAGGGGGCAGATCTGCCTGGACTGCGACAGGGGCAGGAAAAAATGAGTGAGATCGGCATAGGGAGAGGAGGGAACACACTCACAGGGCACTAGAACCACAATGCCTGCTGCACCCCAAAGCACACAGAGTAAAACAGAAGGCCCCCCAACTCCATGGGCCGGGGTCAGAGCCAACCCGTGTACTGTCAGTGGGGGCAGTGCCTCTTCAGGGCTGAGCCTACTTGAAAAGAAGCAAACTGTGGACCTTTTGGTCCCTCTGATAATGGCCCAGAGCCCCAGTCTATCGCTTGGCTGAGTGGGAAAAATCAAGAAGCTCTACCTCAAATCCAAAGACACGCTCATCCTCACCCAGGGCAGCGCTCAGGTGCTCCATCCAGGTCTAGCACAGCCCCTGAAACAACCTCTGTCAGCTCTGACGGGGGCCGTGCTCTGCCCACCTCGGCCTCTGGGCGAGTCGTTCCCTCCGCATGGAGTGTTCCTCTCCCTCTCATCTGGCTAACTCCCATTTATTCTTCTCATTTCAACTGAAAATGTCACCTCCTGTGAAAAGCCTTCCATGGCACCGATGCAGGGTTCTCTCACTGGATGCTCTTGAAACTGTCTGCCATCACCGTGGGACCTGACTCCCTGTCGTGGAGCAGGGACCAGGTCTGCATCTCCCTGGTGCCTGGGAGAGCACCGGGCATCAAGCAGACACTCAACAGAGAGCTGTTGGAAGTTGTTGTGGCATGAAGTTCAGAACCAGAAGGGCTCTGGTCAGTTTGACTTGGAGAGAAAACAGGCACCATTTTGGAAAACAGAAATCAAAGTTGCAGCATCTGCACCTGATACATTAAGTCATTTTCTGTGGAATAACCCCAAAGGGTGGTGCATTATGAATTGCTGAATTCTTCCAACAACTGGCGAGTGCGCGGTTATAATGGACACAATTCACGAAACGACTATTACATCAACTATTGATTCCCAAGAACCTCAACGCTGGAGCCTCACATCAAAGAGTCCTTTGAGAGGGGGGCACACGTTGTTACCACCACTCTTCTGTGTACAACAGTGGGTAGCTGTTCGGAGAGGCAGTGTCCCCCTTTCATTTATATATGTGGTACCCTACCAAATGGGTGGCACCACTCCCGGGTAGAAATGTTGGGGAGATTTTGATTGTCACATGGTTAGCATTTTGTGGGCTCAACCCCGGTTGTTAAACTTCCTGTAACACGTGGAATATCTCATTCAAGGAAAACCATCCTGCTCCAAACACCAACAGCGCCCCCCTAATACTCACACATTGAGGAATGCTGGCCACAGCCAGCCTGGGCCACGTCCCCAGGGTGAAGTGGCAGCAGCGGGAAAATGAGTCAAAAAGGTCATGTGCTTACTAATGAGGACCCACTAACAGGCTCCTTTCCCACCCAGGCTGGACCAGGCACCTTCTGAACACTCCAGCACAGGCCCGTCTCTGCACCAGGGCTCATGCCACTTCCTCATTCACCTGGAGGTCCACCCCGCCAAACTCCACCTACGCCAATCCCCACCCAACACCAGGCCCTGCTCCATTGGCACCTTGCTGGGTGGCTCAATCCACCTCCAAAGGATTCCAGGCCTCCAACTGGACAACTCCCTCAGTAACTGTCAGCTACTGCCCTGCGGTCTCCGCAACGTGACCCTGAGTGTAGACACCAACCCCGACCTCAAAATATTGACTAAGCGATTGATTCATTCACATCATTCATTCAGTTAAACCCCTACCAAAAGATCAACCACCATACCAAAAGAAGTCCTCTTTCTACTTTAGATAAAGAAACAAAGGTCCCAAAGAGTGCTGGGCACTTGTCATTCCTGACTTCATTGAATCCTCCAAACAACCCAGGGTGGGGGCGGGTTGCGGGGTGCATTGCTACTGCTGAAGTCACGCAGAGAAGAGATCAAAGCTCCACAGGGACATGTAATTTGGCTAGATTCCACAGTGACAAAGTGAAGGAGCTAAAATTCAAGTCCACACCTGGCTTCACACACTTTCTCCTCTGCTGACAGGCAGCCAGCCTCTCCTTTCTCTGGTTTTGTTCTTATTGATCACCTGTGTTAACTGGATAAGGACTGAGGGAAAAAAAGGCATCGTTTCAGGGGACCTGGAGTGCCACATTTGGCTCTGGTCTCCACTGGAATCTCCAAAGGGTGTGTCCATGGCGGTCCTCCTCCCAGGTAATCCAACCCACTCAAAAATCTAGAAGATCGAGAAAAGTCAGCCTGGCTGGTCTGATGGCGGCCCAGGCAGCATAATCTTTCATCTGGCCATGAAGAAGGGCTTAACTTTAAAAGCTTGGCACCAGCCTAGTCTCCCCCAGGTAGCCCGTGGCTCTGGGCTTGGGCAGGGCCCCAACATCAAACAGCGTAGAAACCAAATAACCCGTTCCTTCCTTCTGCGGTTTGGTTTTTCTCTCCCAAGGAGCCAGTGCAACCTGTGGGCAGCGCAGGCTGCAGCTTTAAAACAAAGACAGCAGCAGGAAGAAGTGAGCATGCTGGCGGATCCAATTAAAAGCCCACCTGCCAAGCTGAGAGGAGCTTTCAGCCCACTGATAGGGAATTTGAGGCCTGGGAGGACCTTGCTGGCAAGTTTGTCAGAGGAAGACCCTCCACCTCTACAGCTGTACTCCACCTGGCCCCCTGGCCCCCAGGCGTTGAGTCCCTAGCCCCAGGTAACCAGAGTATGTAGCTTGGCAAACAGCCGTTCGGTGTGACCAGAATCCCTATGTAATTTCCCCGATTTCTCCTGGCAACCAGGATCCAGCAGCAGTCTCTGGAAAACAGTCAAAATGGAAGGGAACAGGGACAAGCAAGTATCTTTGTACTTCGAACCTTCAAGGCCAGGTGACCACAGCACTGGCTTGCCAGCTGCCTCCACAGCTGTCCCGAGACACTCGGTAAGGCAAGGGAGCAACTTCTCGGAGAAGAGAACAAGATTCAACACGGGCTTCTAATTTCAGTCCATCTTGAACTCAACGAAACCCTAGAGTACAGGGACGCTGTTGGTCATATGCATTGTAGATTTAGAAAATGCCTTGAGGATGGAAGGGACAGCAGCAGGGAGGGCAGCAACAATGTGCTGCAGGGTGAAAGAGGACAGATGTGCAGTAAGTGACTGAGCAAACTCAAGAAATCTGTACCGTGAGTGGCAGCGAGGAAGGACAAACCCCAGCCCAGAAGTCCCAAAGGCTCCGGAATGAGTGGAGACAGGTGTCTCTGGAAACAGGGTTGGGTGGAGGAATGCAATAAGAGGATTAGATGAAAGAACCAGTTGGTCTCCTGTATCCCTTTCCCCACATCTCCTAGCTGGTGACAGTCCCTCCTCCATCAGGCACAAGGCTGGAAGTTTCTTCTCTACAAAAGGTAAAACAGAAGGTCTCAGTGCTAGCAGTTCTGAAAGTGGGCAGGCTAAGCGATTTTATACATATTGGGCAGAGGGCCTCCCTGCCCAAGTTCTCAGACCCCTACACCTCAACCCCTACAACGCTTGACCCTCCACAAAGGAGCCTGTATGACTCCCCTATGGGGAGTCTAATCAGCCCAGAAAGAAAGACTTAAAGACACTGACATGGGATTCCCATGACACAACCCAGCAAAGTGCCCATCAAAGAAGCTCCCGGTTGAGAAGCCCCACCCTCTGTGCTTAGAGTACACGTTTTAGTCTTTGATTCTTAAATATGAGGAGACCACCCAGGACAATGAAACAGCTCAAGAAGTCTCTAACATGGAAGCTTCCAGACCAAACACACACATGTAAACAGAGAGGCTTAGGAAATGCACACAGCAATCCAAGGTGAGCCGGCCAGCTCGAAGCCCTTCTTCACCTCTAGTAGGTCATGTCATCATCATTGCTCTTGAGGCAGATCTCAGTATTGTGATTCTCATTTTATAGACCAGGTGTGTGAAGAATAGTGGGTTAAATCACTTGCCTGAAGTCAAGAGGCAAGTAAATGGCAGAGCTGGGATTCAAACCAGGCCATTTGGCTCCATGCTGTCCACCACTGCTTTTCAAAGCACCACCCAGCCATCACTGTCCATCATTAATATGCTCAGAGTAAGAGACAGTACCGCAGCCCTGAAACAAGACTGAGCTTCTCTAAAGAATAAGAAAGAGCTCTTGCAAATTAAAAATGTGGTAGATAAAAATATGGAATATAAGTTGATGAAATCTTGCAGAAAGGAGAGCAAAATGCAAAAGGGATGAAAAATGGAAGAGAAAAGATAATAAAATTAGAGGATTAGTCCATGAGGACTAATAAAAGGAGTTCTAGAAGATTAAATAAAATCAAGGAGCAGAAATCACGATGGAATCATCCAAGAAAATTTCCCAGAACCAAAGGACACAGTTTCAGATGCAACAGTGTCACTAAGTGCTCAGCATAATGGTAGGTCACCCTGAAGTCTCAGGGCACTGGAGACAAAAAGAGGATCCTAGAAGCTTCCTGAGAGAACAAAACAGGTCACACAAAGCATCAGGAACGGTTTCATACTTCCCAACAGCAAGCCTGGAAGCCAGAAGACAATGGAGCAAGGGCTTTCAACACTCTCAAGGAAAATGATCTCCAGCCTTGAATTTGATGCTCACCTATTCTAGCAATCAAAACTGGAGGAGAATAAATTCATTTTCCCATGTGTGAGTTCTCAGAAAACTTACCACCTAGGCTCTGTTTCTCTGAAAGGATGTGCTCCTGTATTCAAGCTGAGCGAGTAGAGGGAGACAGGAAATGGGAGATTTGACTCAGGAGACAGGTGACAGGGGAACCACAGGTGATGGTGACAGAGGGCCCAGGTGACAGCCAGGCCCAGGTGTGGAGGGCAACAAGTCCAGGCCCTGATGTGTTCAAGAGGAGGAAACAGAGAATTTACCGGATGCACCTAAACAACTTGAGGGGACATATCTGGAACACTAACAGAGTTTGGGGATGAATAATAAGAACCCACACCGCCACTACCACCACCAGGCAATTTTTAACTCCACGGAAACCAGAAAGTAGAGCAGGAAAGGAAAAGTGATCACAAGTTACTACACGACTGAGCTCTGAATAGCACTGACCTAGTAGTAACAGTGTAGATCCCAATTACTGGTCTTGCCAAAATCATGATGTAAATATATCGGGAATTTGGGAGGGCAGGAAAGATCTGAGGTTAAAAGAGGTAAAGAGGAGACCTACATCCTTACCTTCCACAGTAAGAAATCAGAGCCTAGAACCAAAAAAGCAAGACGAAGTAATATATGCGTAAGATTTAGAGACGTTGGGGAAAATACCAAAATCAACAGCTCAAAAAATTGCATGCTATTGCCTCTGGGAAAAGGGGCAACATGGGGAAACCACTGTTTTTCATGCAAGACTTAGAGAACCATGGTTATATGTGACTTGGAAAAAGCAAGCAAAGGGAAAACAAGACATCGATGGAGACATGTGACATCAATGAGTGGTCTAACAACCAAGAGAAGTTGGTATTGTCTTCTTTTTCACTAAAAAAATTATATATATTGTCGGGCTTGGACATCTACAGCTAGTCACTACTAAAAAGAGGCTAAAACTAAAAACCCGGTTCTGCCAAACCCCAGAATCTACCTTTCCCTTTGAGTGTACTCTCATACATGCAACAAATATAAACATATGACAGCTATGAGCGTAGTACAGGAGGCTAGGCCCTGAGACACAGCGGTGGACAGGACAGGCCCCAGTGCCCAACCCAATGAGACTTCTGGTCTACCAGGGCAAACCAAAAGTAAAGAAGCCATCACTAACAACAGGTCCAAGTACAGCATTGCCCACCCCGGGCAGTCACAATCCATCAAGCGTAACATGAGTCTGATTCCTGGTCTCCTCTGCTAGCCCATCACTGATCCTGTGGCATCAAGGCCCCTTGTCCCCTTCATCTCCTCTACAAGTAAGCCATCACATGTCATTTCATGGCACTTGTCCACAGCCCTTCTGGGAACTCAACAGGCCATCACCCAGGCCCTGGGCTTTGATTTGGAAGGTATCATATTTTGTTTTGTTTTAGATCAGAGTCAAGTTCAAAGGCCAGACCAGATCTCCAAGGGAGAGCTCCACAGAGTCCCTTGTGTGCATGAAAGCAAATACCGTGTACACACCGGCCTCCAGCTAGTGCTGGTGGGTATGGAGGGCTGAGGCAGTCTCAGATGCCAGACTGTGGAATGAAACCTCAGATGGGCTGCGCTGCTCACTAGCTGTGGGACAGGGCAAGCTTGCTGAGCTCCCCTGGGCCTCAGTGTCTGCATCTGCAGAGTGGGGATATAATACCAACCTCAGAGGGTTGTAGTAGAATTCAATGGCGTAATGGAGATGACCGTGCTTTGTAATCTGCCACTGCCACAATATGACCCAGACTGAGGAGGGCAGGGTAGTTCCCTACGGCTGCTTCCAGTCACTTCTGCCATCAGGTTCAAAGGTTACAGAGATTTCATCTCATCAACCTCTTAAAATGGGATCCTTGTCCCCACTCTTCTCAGATCCACCCCTGGGAACCCTCAGTTAGGAACTTAGACTTTATTTTGTCACACACTGAGGAACCTGGTATGTACAAGACTATACACAGCTGAGTCACTGAGTGGGCTCTGATAAAGCTTCATACCCAAGGCTGGCTGACTTCTCGCCCAACGTCCCTTAGCCTGGTCCAGCTTTCCTCGTGGGTTCCAAGTCAACCGCCCTCTCCACAGCCAGCCAGGCTTTGATCTAGTGCTCACCAAGTCTCTCCGCCTCCCCTAAGTCCAAGTCACATCAATGCCCCTTTAGTAGCCCCTCCCCCAACTCACTCCATCTTCTGATTCCTGGTTCTACCACTTAGGAGATCAGTAGCCTGGGATTTGTGATACCCTAGCTCAGCCTTAGTTTCGAGGAACAGATAATAATGCCCCCCACAGGGGTTATTTGGAACGCATGACAGAGTGCCCAGCAAGTGGTCTTCTCCCCCATCTCACCACTCCCCCAAATCATATCAATGCCCTATAACCAATTCAGACAATCCCCGACTTAAGTGATTTTTACACAACCTGTACTCTATATTATACGTTTTCCAACAATACCCCAAATTAGCTTCTGTCACTCAAGTTGGGTCTTCGCTAAGTCAGCCTGACAATGAAGGGGCCCTTTTAGTTACCCTGCCATCTTCACTGCACCGCATGTTTGGGAAATTACCGGAACATCTCATGGCATTTCATTCTTGTTTTATAAAAATAAGTAGAAACAGAAAATAAATTAAAGTATCATTATCAGTGATCACGGTTGGTTTCATAAACTTAATCCCATGGAGATAACGAGGGAACCAGAACAATGAAGGTTATGGGCTGAGCTTCAACTAAGAAAGGGGTAAGTTCATAAAATTGTATGAAACGACAGAAGTACAGGATGGTGTCGTTCCGCCATGCTTCAACAGGGAGGCATCGTTAGCATTTTTCCTCCATTCTCTGGGAATTCAAGTGTCTCATAATTTGTGTGTCTAGCCTTTTAACTCCTGATGTCATATAAACAAAAGCCGGGAACTGCCTATAAGCCAGTGCTCTAATTCTCTTGTTTTCTAAATAGAAGGTGATATTTCACATCAAGCAGAAGATTGTTTACCCAAAACATCCAGTACTTGACTGTTCTGGGTTCACAGCATTTCCAGAGTTCACGTATCTCAACTCTAAATTAAGAGCACAAGGACTAGGACAGAGATGTTATTGCTGCCAGAGCACGTTGATTCCCAGGGTCCACATAACAGGATATGTACCCAGAGGCTGCTGTGACATCATCCTCTTTGTGACAGGGCCACAGAGCATGGACCAGGCCCTGTGACATCGTCCCTGGTAACTCACAGCCCTGCCTGTATCTCTGATGATGTCACCACTGCATTTGGACTGCTGGGCAAAGAGTCTCTGTTGGTCCAGGCTGGCCCCCTCCTCATCCCCTAAGTCCTGCTCTCCTGCCCTTTGTCAGGCAGTCTCCCCAAGTTCCACATCCCTGTGACCAGAGCCCAGGTCTCTGCACTCCCAGCTCAGGCTCAATGCCACCACTGTGGGCGTCCATCAAACTCTGATGGAACCTGAGGGGCAGTCCAGGTGTCAAATATCTCCCAGATGTGTCTCCTATAGGAAGAGGACAAGGCTTGAGAGCCACTTGCAACTTTGTATTGGTTTCCTTTGGCTGATGTGACAAATTACCACAAATTCAGTGACTTAAAACAGCATAAATGGATTCTCTTACAGTGCTGGAGATCAGAAGTCCAAAATGTGTTTGACAGGCTAACATCAAAGTTATCAGCAGGGCTGTGTTCCTTCTGGAGACTGTAGGGGAGCACCCATCCCCTTCTCTTTTCCAGCTTCTAGAAGCCACCTGCATTCCTCGGCAAATGGCCCCATCAGGCAATGGCATCACTCTGCCCTCTACTTCCATCGTCACAGCTCCCCCCCCCCACCTCTGTCCCTCCTGTCTCGTTCCTATAAGGATGCTTGTGATTAACGGGACACCTGGGTCATCCAGATCATCCCCTACGTCAAGATCCTTCATTTAATTGCATCTGCAAAGCCCCTTTCACCAAGACAGGTACCCTATTCCCAGGTTCTGGGATCAGGATGTGGACACCTTTGGGCGAGTCGCTGTTCAGCCTACAGCAATGTGGCAAACAGTTGTGAAGACTCACTGCTCTCAGGGCCCTACTCAGGGGTGGACCCCATAGAATCCCGGAGGCTGCTCTGGGCGTGGTAAGGTCATGGTCATGGTCATTCTCTGCAGGAGGAGCCTTGCAGACAAAGGTGCAGGGACAAGAAAGGACATGGCCCGTGGGGGAAACAGGAAGGCATCTGGGTACAGCTGGGTCGGGCTCTCCCCAGGAAGGACAGGAGAAGTGAGAGGCCAGAGCACACAGCAGGGCTTCTTCCTGAGGGCAAAGAGGCTTCTCGGTAGAGGATGGACATGGAAAGAGAAGGCTATCCGGGCTGGAGGGCTGAGGCGGGACTGGAGGTGCTACAGGCAGGAACTCTGTGGTCCCAGCAACCCACGACAAGGATGCTGGCAAGAGCAAGCAAGACCCGACAGGAGGAGCTGAGAGAGACATTCAGGGCCAGGGCTGACGGGACCAGGGGGACAGGGGTGGCGAGCGGAGGATGCCATCTGAGGACTAAGTCGTTTCACCACCACATTGGCAGGCCATCTCCATGTCCCTTCTCCACCCCCTGCCCCAGTCCCAACTAGAAGGCCTCAGAACGCTGCTTTTTAAGTATGTCATACCATAGATGATTAAAAATAGTGCAAAAGAAGTGAGGGATATAAATATCTCAAAGGCCCCTGGCTGCATGTAGAGCCCCCCAAGGAGAGGGATGTAGGAGTGGGGTGCAATGTCCTCAGGGCCCTCAAGGTCCTTCCGATTAGACCCCCATTTCTGCAGGAGCTGAAGTTCCTGCTGGTTGATACCAAAGTGACCCCAGGGCTTCTGCGAATTCCTCATATCCCCCCCCCTGGCTTTCCCTAAATTCTCAGGGGCTGTGGATTATAATCTCCAAGAAACAAGTGGATACAAGGCTCAAGAAGAGGAAGACAGAGGAATGTCAACCACACGGGCTACCTCTGGGACCCACCTCCCTGCACGAACCACCCGGTGCCCCCAATCCCGCCACAGTCCTGCTGCACAACCCGCACCCCACCCTCCATCACACACTGCCCTGGTTTCACACTGCCCACCTTTGCAATTACAGATTTCTCTGCCCTCTCATAGCCTTACTCTTAAAGCTGGAGTGGGCCTCCCCTTCCCATGCAGCGTCCCCCGCAGTCCTAACACGCTTATCTCAGCTTCATCGTGCCACAACTTCTGTGTCCTGGGGACTTCTGGTGTGCCCCAATTACCCCTCCATCCCAGCACCTAGCATTTGGAGAGGACTCAATAGCTGTTATTTGACCGAATAGCCAGGCTTTAAGTGGGTGAGTCCATTTCTAAAGCAGGTACAGAGCCTACCGCAGGCATGCCTCAGCCCTCTGAAAATAAGGCTGGGCTGTCACACATGCAGCAAGCATTCTCTGCTGTTGTCACCACAAGCACGTCCTACCTGTCATGTGCCTGGAGTCCGGGTGTCGAAAATAAGGCCCCTGCCATCCTATTAGGAAGCCCTCTGGATTCCCACATTGCAAAAGGGTCAGCTAGTAAACATTTTTGGTTTTGTGGGTACTTCTCGGTCACAACTAAATTGCTGCTATAGTGCAAAGCAGCCATGGACAACATGCGAACGAATGAACGTGGCTGTGTTCCAATAAATCTTTATTCACAAAAACAGGCAGCGGGCCGGATTTGGCCCACAAACTAAGTCTGCCACTCCCTGCTCCGACAGAAAAAAACTAATAAAAGAAAAGGAGACAGACCAGTGAGGGAGAAAACAAAACGGCAAAAATTCTTTAGAGCCACACTTGTGACTGTTTATGCTGCCTCTAATTCCTTCTGTGATTGACACAATCTACCAGTTTAAAAAAAAAAAAAAAGAAGTGCAGAGAGGGGCAGGGCAATAAGCAAAGGTTTCTATGGGAACAGGGAGTTCACTTTTAATGGTTCAACCACTAAAAAGACAATTACTTTATTTTTCTCTCTTGACCTCTGAAGCAGCGCAGGCGTGACCTACGGCTTGTCGGGCAGGAGGACTCTGCCCAGGGCCTCAGCTGTTCCAGTCAAAAATTAAATGCCAGAGTGTTTCAGGGGTCAGGGAGGGCAGTGAATGTGATCTGGGCCTCTTCAGCAAAGGGCTGCTCCCCCGGAGGGCTGGATCTGGCCAGAAGCCCCGCCTCCTCCATCAGAATGCACAGCCCTGCTCTGATGGAGTCAAGGCCAGCCTCAGCTCTGGCCGCTTACAAGGGATTCTGTGGTGAAGCCTCTCCCTAGGTCTGTCGCCAACTGGACTGAGGGCCTCCCTGTCTGTACTGACAAACATTTCAGGTGATGGGCTTCTGTTGGACCTGGCCCCGAACACGCTTGTCCCTCGATACAAATGTGCTGGGGTGAAGGCAGGAACCCCACCTCTCTGGGCACCTTCCCCTCTGCTCAGCTAGTGCAGAGCAGGGGTCCCACACCTGCCTGGCTTGTCACAGAAACCATAATTGATCAGCCCAGAATAAACCAAGAATGCACAGCCTTTACCAACTTGCAGTTTTATAGCAAAGCTAACGAAGTGCAACCTTTTCTACACAAGGCCCTCAGTGGGAGTGAGTCCCCAGCATGCGCCAGTGTAAAGACCCCAGGAACGAGGCCAGCTGTGCTCAGCAGTGCCCAGCGTCCCACACCGGCCACCCACCCACGTGTGCCAGGGACCGGAACCCGGTGGCTTTATGTGGGCATGCTCTGTCCTTGCACCACTCCTTACACAACCTTCCAGGGGGCCCATTTGAGCCCAATAGTCCAATTTTCTGATTTTGTGGATGAAGAAACTGAGGCACAGTTTGCGGGGGGGGGGGCGCGCGGAGATGGACGGACATGATTTCCTAGATTCCCACAGCAAATTAGCAACAACGGCAGGGCCCAGACCCAGGCCTTCGACTGCCTGTCCTGGCTGTGGCCTCTCCAGCTGCACAGTCTGTTCCACCTGACAGGGCCCCTGGAGAACCCACACCCTGGTTAGGGATGGAGCAGGACTGGAACATGGCCTTTTGTGGGCAGATTCCAGAGTTAACTCAAAGCTGGTGCTTTGCCTCCAGCTGGGGGCCTGAAAGCAGTTCTACATGATGAATCACCCCTTAGAACTCAGCTCACAGCCCCAGGCAGGGACCTAACAGGCAGCAAGTTCCTGGAGGACATGAAAACTCTGCATTTGATTTTCTTTGGTTTTTATCCAGAAACACTTGCGGTGCCCTCCAAGAGCCAGGAGAAGCAGGAGCAGGAAAAAGTCCTCCTCAGCTGCTCTTCTCTGGGTGCTGGATAACTGACCAGTGCCTGCCCTGATCTCACTGCTGTGTGCACAGGAGGTCTGGGGTCCGGGAGTGGAAGTAAGAACACGGAGAGGGGGGTAATGGGTGCAGGGAGTGAGTGGGTAGCTGTGGGAGAGGAGGCTGGTGTGGCACCCCCAATAAGACCACAGGTGTGCCAGGCTACGGGGCTTGGACTTGATCCTCTATGCCAGTGCAGCCCAACCTTATTCACATCTTGACATTTGTAGACAATGATGCTATTGGTCCGGGGGCCACAGGTTGGCCACGGAGACCTGATGAAGAATTTAGCAGGGACGTGTGTTGGGTGGCTGGGTGGTGGGTAGACTGGAGGAGGTCCTGCAAGGCCCCAAGTGGGGAAGAGGTTACTCGCGGGTTCAGGCTGACTTGAGGAGGGCCTGCGCCTGGGTCCAGCCAGGGGAACGCAAGGAGGAAGTGGATAACTCGGCCAAGGCTGACCTTTCTGCCCACACAGGCACCTCTGCCTGAGCTTGCCTTCGGGCTATCCCCACCACTTTCCTTAGCGCCAGCACAATGACAAATACTTGCGGACAAGTTGCTGCTCAGCCCTCAAGGTCCAATTCTAACACCCCCTCTTCTGAGAGGCCTTCCCAGTTCCCAGCCATGAGGCTACCAGCAACTCTGCATGATTCACAGAGCGAGTGCATGGGCGCAGTCTGGCCTGAGTTCAAATCCCAGCTCCACTTACAAGCTCATTGACCTTAGGTCATGGAGGGACCATTTCATCTCCACTTCTAAAACAAGCACATACCTCAAAGGCTTGTGGAAACCACGAAAGGAAACAGTTAATGGGGCACATAGGCTGTTCTCTCTCAGGTGAACTGCTACCACCGCAGTTCCTATGTGCTAATCTGGACGGTCCTGCTTCTTAACGAATTCCAATGGACACTGGGGCGGGGTGTGTGTGTGGGGGGGCTGCTCAGGGAGCACCAGCCAGCAGGATTCAGCTGGCAGTGGTGGACACCCCACACACACACCTGGTTCCCCCAGAGAAGCCGTCTGCCTAGTCCCACCTAACTCCATCCTCCTCCAGCTCTGCGTGCTCCGGATCAAGGAGTTCAAGGTTCACGGCATCAGACAGAACAGGCGCCAAGGCGACAGGAAACTGCCCCAAACTGACCCAATGTCTGTGTTGCCAGAAGCAGAAAATTCCAGCCCTGCTCTGGCTGGGTGCCCACAATGGCTTCACGCTCCTTGAAGGCAGGGACAAGGACCAACGTTACCTTCCCGGATGTCTGCACGATGTTATATGCTTAGCGCATGTGTCCTGAAGTGAACAGAAAAGGCCTGTGAATTTGGGGGGTGGCGGAGGCTTTTTACAGAAACAGGAGTATCTTCCTGACCCCCCCCACCTTTGACCAACAGTCAAGTGACCCCAGAACTAGTGGAGCATTCAACTGGACCCTACAGCCAAGTGAAAGAGGGAGAGGGGACAGCCAAAGTAGCCTTGTCATCAGAGAGGCACTGGAGCCCTTGCTGCCCACAGGCAGGGAACATGTCACAGACCCATTACACAACTGCCTGTCCTCGACTGTGCCCCACGTTGCTCCAAGGAAGCAGGGGCCACCAAGTGGAGGCTGCCAATCCTGCAATTCCATTTTCTCCTCTCTGAAAAGGTCAACATCTCAGGTCATCCCCGTTTCCTTGCAAGGGACGCTGTGAGGGTGGCCCAGACAGCCTTTGCCCAGAGGGACATCCATGCACTCTGCCAGAGAGATCCTCATTTACAAACACTGTGATGAACCATCACAGGGGACATGTCAACCGGGACTTGTCTGCCCATGTGTCAGAACAGCAAGGTGCGTGACACCTGTGAGCGGCCATGCTATCTGCCTGGCTCTCCTAACCTCAAACACAGGCCAGGAGGTCTTTATTCCAACAGTCCCTGGGGAATGGTCTGGCCCCATCACAACTGTATCTGCACAGGTTCCAGGATCCCACAGTCAGGACCATAGATAAAGGCTGCAGATGGGTGACTGAGCAGGGGTCAACATACCTCCGAGTTAACGTAAACATATAAAGATGTAAAGATATAGGTGTGTTACTGAACCATTCTTCCCTGAATTGCTGTGTCCTCACGACCGACCCTGGAAGCACCTGGTCCCACCCAGGACCACGAGAGTCAAACCTCCTGAAAAGAATCAGGACTGCCTGACCATGACGGCAGCCGCCATCAGCACACGAGGGCTGGGACTCCTTGTCAGTCCCTACGATTCCAGATTCATGAAGCCCCTCTGTACCCAGCCTCCCGTCGCTTACAACTGTGACTGCCTGTGCTCAAAGCAAGCTCCCAGTTTAACAAACAACCCTTCGGCCTGGGCTCCTTCTGTCTCCCTTACCACCACCCACACCAAGTTCAGACGGACGAGGCCCCCGCCCATGGCCTGCAGAGCTGATCATCCAGACCGTCAGGGCCAGGCAACAACCACCAGCTGGTTTGGGCAGATGCTCTGGGCAGGGTTGTGGGGTGCCTTCTAGACTTGCCCTTTGGTTGGGACTTCCTGAGTACCATGGAGACAACGAGAGAGAATGTCTGTTCAGCATCCAGTCAAGAGACAGGGAAGCCAAGGGAAAAATGGAGCGCGCGAGAGAAGAGAGATTGCTGCCCTACCTCCTCTCCCAGCATCTTCTACGCGATGATGCCGGGCTGGGATCCCCCCAGGACTAACAGCTTCATTCACTCACAATGGCCCCAAACTGCAGACAACCCAAACATCTCTCATGGATGAACAGATTAACTGTGGTATGACCGTAGGATGGAACGGTGGTCAGCTTATTGCTAAGAACTACTCCTGGGTCCAAGGCTCGGAGCTGACACTGATGCATATTCTGGGCACTAGGGGTCTTTTACAGATCATGAAAATGTGCCCAAGCTGGACTGGTGTGATATATGCACAACTCTGTAGATTTACTAAAAAGTATTGAATTGTAAACTTGAAACAGGTGAATTTTATGATGTGTATATAACACCTCAGTTGCTTTATCGCCTCTCCCTCTAAAAGGAAGTACTGATACACCACTTCTGGAACAAGAAGCCAGTTTAAAAGAATACGTGCTGTTCAAGTCAATGTTATGTAAAGTTCTAGAGGCAAAACTATAGTAATAAAGATCACAGCAGTAGTTGTCTTGCGAGTGTTGGGGGGTATTAGTGCTGGAAGGGTGGTGACGCACCCATCCAGGGCACCGAAAATCTTTTACATCTTCTTGGTCTGGGTGATGGTTACACAGCCATATCCATCCGTAAAAATGTGTTGGGCTTGCATTTAAGATGAATGCATTTTACATACGTATGTGGAATCATATATAAGCTATATATACATGATACATACACATACATTTAGAAGTTTACTTTTTTGATTGGCAAAACCTTTGACGCGCACATCGTCACTGGCATTGCCTAAAAGTGTGGACAGTTCACTGGCAGCTAAGAGACAGGCTCCCACTCAGTGAACTCCTACCTAACCTTTAGGGCCATCTCAAATGATCCCCATGTGGTGAAGCCTTTTCTCACAGTTCTAGGTGGAACTAACTGCTCACATTGTTGAGCACCCCTTCACCAAAGTTGATCTCCTTGACACTGGGAGCTGATCCTAAAGGAATACAGGAAATTGTTGCAATAAGAGTTGGTCAGTGTGCGTTTATTAAACACCCAGTGACTGCCTAAGACACACACACACACACCCTGAAGCCCAAACCAGACGCCATCTCAGCAAAAGACACTAATGCCCACCCCCAAATAGGCTGTCAGTTCTCGGGTAACAGGATCCAGGCATGAGGCTTATTATCAAAAGGGATCATTTTCAATCTCTCCGGCTGGATCCTCCTCCTTTTACACAAATCATAACCAGAAGAGATCAGCAGAGTCCAGGGCAAACTGTTTCCAGTGGCCACTGCACTAGGCTCCCTCTCCAGGTCACCTTTGGCCGCACTGTCCTTGCCCAACCTAGGGTGAAGCAGGTCCACGTGGGCTCCCAGGAAACATTCCATCCAGTGTAATGTTTAAACTTGACTGTTAGGCCACCCCCTAGACTGAACACTGCCTGCTGGGGCTCCCTGACTCCAGCAGCAAAGGCATGGCAACTGCTGGGGGCGGGGCCTCCCACAGACCCATCATTGCTCTGTCCAGGCCTTCCAGTTCTCTCTGAGCCGCCCACAGCCCTGGAATCTGTAGAAACCCTAGCTTCTCCTACAGAAACTTCCCCTGCCCAGGTCCATGTACTTAAGAGAGGCCGGAAGTGGAACTCTGTCCAGTTCTGCAAACTTCACATATGAAAAGAGGCTGGAAATACACCTCCAAAGAAAAGCAGCTTTCTGGGTTAGGGGTTAACTGTGGGTGGCGTTTTCCCTTTAAATATTTTTTGTGGTAAGTTTCCACAATGAATAAACTCATTTGAAAGGTAAATACACTTCATCTGTGGCGGAAGCCACCCATAGCCCTTTTCAGACGCGCTAGCACCTGAGTTTCTCTTTCACCTGGTCTCAGGCGGGGCTTCTCTCCCTCTCCCCAGGTTAGCTCCGGGCCGGGGGAGGAGCAGCAGCTGAAGGAAGGCTGCCAACCTGGGCTGGGTGCCCTCCTGACCCCACTGATCGGCGCCCCTGGCCCGGTTCTCCCCAGCCCACCCCGAGGCGCCGTCCCCATTCAATTCCCCTAGCCTCCGAGGTACTTAGGAAGTGTGCGAATTCACACACTCGCACACGCAGTCGCACTTTCTCCTCCCCGCCGTGACCTGGGCCACCGCCCCCAAGAGCCCACGTACAAACTTCTCCAAACTCGCAGCTGTGGCTGCAGGGGAGTCGTGACGCCCCGCAAAGAAAATGGGGACCCCCCACCCACACCCACACACGTGTGCCGCTCTACCCCCTGGGCGATCTGGCCTGGGCCGGCGATGCTGGGGTTTGGGGGCGGGTGTCTCAACGCCACCTTCCCCTCTCAAGGGACAGGAAGAACGGGGTCAGGACGGGGCAGGGGGCGGCGCGGGTCGCGGTTGCAGAGTGTGGGAGCAGCTCCCGGGGCGACCCCGATCTGGCGCTCCTTTCCGGGGAGGCTGGGGCGCGTTACCTTGCAGGTTCTGGACTCGGATGTCGCTGATCTGTCCGATGAGCTCCTCGCGTTGGAACCAGTCCCATTCCAGCGCAGCCATGAAGCGCGGGAGGGCCGGGGCGCCGGGCCGGGCGCGGGCGGCGGGCGCTGGGAGCCTGGCGGGCGGGCGCGCGAG